>NC_056745.1:574440727-574628227 GCF_019279795.1 Protopterus annectens
TATATATATATACACGGGGGGGGGGGATTTTGATATACAGATATATATATGTGTGTGTGTGTGTGTGTGTTTGTTTATGACATTTTATCAAAATGTCAAAACACCGGTCCTCAAATTAAGGATCTCAGAAATTCAAGACAAAAAAGAATGGAAAAAAAAAACCCAAAACATCTTTAAACCTGCTAATTAAATATACCAACTTTGAGACCACACTGAAGGGAGCAACAGGCAAATTCCCCAATCCCAGCTATTCTACAATCTCACATAAAAATGCCAGTAATTTTCGATCAGCTGTACTGGCTTTTTCACTTTTTGACAAAATGAACCTTTGATGAAATGTAGGTAACCCATATCTATATATCTATATATATATCTATATATATCTATATATATCTATATATATATCTATATATATCTATATATATATATATCTATATATATATATATATATATATATACACACATATATATATACACACACAGAGAGAGAGGGAGAAAGAGATACATAAGTAACAGATGATGGTTTGACTTAAACATAGAGATATTTGCAGGGTAAGTAACATCATTTTTAATGGAAAAAGACACTGATTTGTGGCCTGATTTAAAAAGGGAAGGTGACAGATGTGGAAGTCTGTCAGAAGTCTTTTTTGTGAGGACAAGACCAAGACTACTGGGGCCCACAGTAGAGGGGAAGTACAGAGGAGACAGAATTTACAATGTCAAAGAAGTGTTGGTCATGTCAAACCCTGGCAATGTAGTTGAGAGTTTATTGATGGATAATTCATCTGAGGTGTTAAGATAGCTATCACAACCATACGAGGATATAGAATATGTTTTATAGCTAGCTATGAAGGGGTAATTTCTTGTGTAGGGTGATTTGGAGATCTAGGTTTTCAAATTTGGTGTCCCAAGGAAACTGTTGTGAGGTGATGACAGCCTTGATAAATATTGGTACTCCCGCAAAACTGCCAGTAAGTTTGAAGATATGCTAGACACTAAACTCAGGAATAAAGAGAATGCTAGCATGTCTCTGCTTTGGACACTTGCATAAGAAGCTCAATCATACCCTTCTCAATGTCCCTCTGGGTGGAGCACCTAAGGTAATTTACCCCCACATCAGCCAAAACAGATCAAAACTTTGTTAGGATGGCTGGCTCATAGAGCATTTGCTGCAACCCTCAACCTGACACCAAAAAGACAGTTGTCACCTTATTCTTATCCAGCCTGCTGTTCATATGTCTGACAACAAAGTCACCTATTATTAAAACAGTAACACTGGTACATGCAGTCTTAGTGGGCCTTAAAAGTCTTATAGTCTGTACCCCTGTGAATCATCCATTCATGTAATCTGGCTGTGGGTGTGCAGGATGAATATGTGTGAGTTCCTGTGTGAACTAATGGTTGAGGTGTCTTAGTCGTTAGTTTGGAAAGATTAGACAGTGTCCCCTTAATAACCTCAGCATAACTTGGTTTAGTGGAGGTGTTCTGTGTTTTGTGTGTGTGTGTGTGTGTGTGCACCAAATTTGTTCTGAGGTGCATAGGTGACCACCAAGTACAAAGATCTTAGAACATCATCATCATTAGAAGCCCAACGGGGTTCCTAATGGGGAGGAAGTCCCATAGCCTTCAACAACCCTGAACAATGGATATCTCACAAGTTCATCTGAGCATCTAATAAGTAACTGCCAAATATCAGGCAGACCAGGGTGAACATGTGACTAAGTGCACACCACAGGCAGCATAGGATATGTATTGGCATATGCTAGATCTTGTTTTGCCACCACAGTGAAGTACTTAGTGTATGATACAGAATCCAAGTCTCAATCTGTCATCAAGATTCAAACAAATGTCTCATATCTTGCACCTGAGCAGTAAACTCTAAAGTGGGTCACCTGATGTATCTTCCTCAGCTCTGAATGGACACTGCTTAGCATCAGAAGAAGTCATTCTGGTCCACAGTACCCCTGATTTTCAAAGGAGTACTTGATGGTTAAATCTATTTTGCCATACTGTTACTAAATGATTAAAATTCTGTGTGTGTTAACCCTACAAAACCTAGAACAGAGGCACAGAAACAATGAGAAAGGAAGCATGTGTATGTGTGTGACAGAGAGAGTGTGAGAGAGAGAGACACACACACGCACAAGAATCCAAGGATATAAACACCATTATTCTACACATAAATTATGCTCTTCATATTTCAGCACACATACAGTGTGTTATGTTTTCTAGAGGGTTCCTTAATTACTGTACAAGTGACATTTCCAAATTTCTTATCTACATTTCTTCATGCTGTTTAACTTAAAAAGTGCGTATAACCTGTGTACAACATTTCATGACCTGCATTTTGAGTTGTCTGTTCATTAACTACTGCTATATAATATGGAATTTCTGCAATGTCAGCTTTGTTCAACCATATTCATTCAGCTGCTTTATCACTACCCACCAAAAACATAATACAACTTACAGAAAGACTGAAGAAGTCAGTATAGATGATCCTGAATATAATATTAAACAAGTTTCTATCATTGCAGCTGAAATACAGAAATTACTGCAAAGTAGAACACAGTACATAAGCAAAAAGGGCTACATTTGCTGCATATTATACAATGTATCACTTTGAAAAATCAGTCCCTCTAACTTTTATTATCACTGAATATGAACCATCTGGAATTAATCACAGAATACAGAATAAAAATAGCAGCGTAGCTTTATTTAACATTACAACATCCATAATAACAACATCTACAGTGAAAGTACAACAAAATACTGAAACTGAATTATTAAAGAATGTTTTGCACATGCTGTGGACTCTTGTTTAATAGAATGGAATTTTACATTTTAGAGAGAGTAATTCTCTACTTCCTGAGCCTTACCAAAAATATATGCACAATTAAGTGCTTACTATATGATCAAACTGATCAACTATCACACTTTAAAGAAAAGGTCTTTTGTTATATATTTTATTTGAAGCTTTGTTCCTTCAGATTCATAACTATATCTCATTATTTAATTCGGTAATCTACTGATTTATTTATGTTATAGTGGCTCATATCAGTTCTGTTTATTACCATGCTGTTGGCATTTAAGTTCCAGAGCAGCAATAATTTGCTGATGCAGTAACAAACCACTTATTTGTTATTGTACTTTATACCACTGAAGTAAGCTTAGGCAAAAAGCAAAGCATGAACGTTGAGCAACACATTATATATGTGAACTGCAACTGATAAGGCACAAAGATCAAAGAAAGAATGAATTTCAGCTTCTCAAAAAGAAAGACGATACAGATAAGCATAAAAATGAGTAAAGCTGGATTGCATTGCTTTCCCAACACAGACTAAACTTGCAGTGAGACTAGAATTAATTTTATAAACAATCAGACCTTTATCAAAGTACATACGTATTTAGGTGGGTGTCTATGATCTTGAGAGAAGGAAATGGCATCGACATAAATCTTCCATGGTGCTGTTTCATAGATTCCTCCACAGCCGTGCTACTTCTCTAGGTATTATTAATCATGTGAGCTAACACATACAGGCAAAGACTGATTTACAAAAGTTATAACTGTTTACTGGAAGAGTATCAGGTGTACTGTAAAGGTATTCAGGGATTATGGTTCACAATGTTTGTGAAAATTGCCAACATCTATGTCAACCTGGATGTAAGCATAAACATGATCAAAACATTACTAAAACATTACATTTATGAAAAATAATACAATTTAAGCATGCACTCATTTTAGCAATAGGTTCCGATCTGAAAAATAATAATACAGGAATGGAAGACCATCTCTTTAAAGTGAATAATACATTTGCTGAGACATTATAGTATGCTATTTATCTAAAGTAATACATGGTTTAAATAATGTTATATTTTATTTCATGAAGTATATCCCAATGGATACAAATAAATAAGATGTTATAAACAATATTTATGAAAACAAAATGTACAACATTAAATCAATATTATCTTTGACATCTGAACTGTGCTATCCTATTTTTCGGCCTTAATGTCAGGAAACCTGCAAGGATTGAAAGTTCATATATTGCTTTTGCTTCAGTTGCCTTCCTGCTTGACTCCATCTATTAAAAGGAAACCAAAACAAATTAAATGGTTGCTTGTTTATGTAGTGACATATTTTAAATTACTGCCATAAAAAATGCAAATGCAGAAACTAGAGAAATGTTAAACTTCAGAATCACAAAATCTGTGTGTGTGTGTGTGTGTGTGTGTGTGTGTGTGTGTGTGTGTGTGTATATATATATATATGTGTATATATATATATATATATATATATATATATATATATGTGTGTGTGTGTGTGTATGTGTGTGTGTGCGCTTAGGCAGTTGCGTAGTAGACTGATCAAAGAGTGCGGGAGGTATGCAGGGGGCTTGCCACACCCCCTATAAAAAGTAGTATTTACTGTATTTTTAATTATAATTTTTTGAGTTTCCAGCAGTTTTGTCAGACATTTAGACCATCAGCCGCACAGACAAGGCCAAAAGGTGGATGAGTGTCAATCTATATTAGCAACAAGCAAAACTCTATGCTGGTTAAGTAGGATGATACCCTGGAATTTATTCACATGCAAATCACCACAGACAAAGCCCCATACCATATCTTAGCAAGCTATAGGTCATCCTACATGCCCTTAGAATCCCATAGCTTGCACATAGGCCTACTGGAGACTCTCACCATTAAACCAAATAGGCTATTCATGGGAGAATTTAACTACTCCCTCTATAGACTGGGAAACATACACTGCCTCATACTTGCAGGCACAACAATTCCTGGAATTTTTTTAACAGAAATACCCTTTACCAGATAGTGCTCACACCCACCAGAGGTTCAAATATTCTGGATCTGGTACTCACCAATATGGGAGAGAGCTACACCCACCAATCCCCACCCAGTGTCATGCCCTCACTGGTGAGGTTAGACTACAAAGCTGTCTCCTTTGAAATAAAAATCAACTTGGTAACTCCAGCAAACCGTATAACAGTTAGAAACTATTCCAAAGCCAACTACACCCTATTAAGTGTAGTTTGCCTTTCTGTATAAGATATATGTAAATTTTTTTTCTTTGAGCTTCTGAATATTTAATATCAATGTATTGTATAATGTTTTAGGAGTTTTTCTCCCTGGGCCTTCACTGAAAAAGGGCTATTATTAGTAAAGTCGGACTATTCCCGTTCAACAAATGTAAAATAAAATAAATACAAATGAATAAATAAGTGATAGTTTATTAAAATTCAGTAGCTCTCCCAACCCAAAGTTCAGCACAAACTATGCAGCACTGTTCACAGAGAGACAGAGATGGCACATAAGCTCATAGTAGGTTCATAGGTAAGTGACTAGCTGCCCTAGTGGGCCATTTTAAACCTAACAAATTTCCTTTTCTGTGCTGAAAATAACCTATCCCATTTAGTTATAGATTGGCCTTACCCATCCCATGGTCAATAATTATATATTATCCTTAATGCAAATAATTGGGATCATACTATAGATAACTTGAGGGGACCCATGTACTGGATAAAGGATTTAGGAGCTGCCTATGTTCATTAGTAGTACAGGCAGCAGTCCTGTGATAAATTTTCTGTTTCCCATCTAAGTCGCACTTGAAAATGGACAGTAATGAACTTTGTTTTATACGGATGGGGAGTCCATGCTACAGCAATGGCATCCTCTGCAATATACACCTGTCCCTCCAAACTATTCTGCTGATGTTGCAGAAAAGTTTTAGATCCCTAGAATGATTATTTCTGATGGCATTTGACTTGCTGTCACGCATTAAATCCATCAGAGGACACCTTGTACGCCAGACGCAGGTAACTTCTTAGCAGTCTGTAGGATACTGAGTATAGTGACAGGCCCTTGAGTTGGTCCATGTAGGACATGTTGTGAAGATAGGTGAAGACTGCCAGCCTAGCCAGATAGAATTTTGTAGATAATTCTATCATTTGTAAATATTAATGTAAGCCACAAGCTTGTTCTCTTAAATGTGAAAAGACTGCATTGGATATTGAACTGCAAAAATGTAACAACAGTGCACTCTGCTGTAACAGCTGATAAGTCAATTCTTTGATGCCAAAATTCAGAGCCGATATGTCTAGAAGGAGGCATCCTGCCTACTGTTTTAAGACCAGAGTTAATGGCTAGAATTTGCATGTATAAATGTCCTTTATTGCTCTGGTTTCTGACCAGGTGTAAATAATGTAAATGTAGTTTCTGGGAACACCAGAGAGTGTAAAGAATGATGTCATGTGAAGCAGCTCTGTGTTATCAATTTAAAGAGAAAGAATCACAGAGCTCTGAGCATTTTGTCTTGAGAACATCCAACATCACCAGCACTGCCTGTTTCTAGATGTAAGTTATTTAGAACTGTGCTTTCTCTTAAAAATAGCTAGGAATTATGAAGATTAGACTAAGTGTTTTCTGTGTTGATGTCAGAACGTTTCTACATATTATTTTAAGTATTGTTCTGTGATCTCTGAACTCTTCACTAGCACTGTATAGTGAAGAAGTATTGTCTTGTGTTTGTATTATTTATTATTAAATATTTTTAAACCTTTCAACTGTGGCTATTTTGTGTAGAGATTATTTAAGCTCTAAAAGTACATTGAATGTATATAGTGATACTGTACCGAGTCTTGAGAACATCCAACATCACCAGCACTGCCTGTTTCTAGATGTAAGTTATTCAGAACTGTGTTTTCTCTTAGAAATAGCTAGGAATTATGAAGATTTGACTAAGTGTATTTCTGTGTTGATGTCAGAACTTTTCTACGGTATTATTTTAATTATTTCTGTGTGATCTCTGAACTCTTGACAAGCACTGTGTAGTAAGAAGTATTGTTTTGTGTTTTTATTATTTATTATTAAATATTTTAAACCTTTCAACTGTGGCTGTTTTGTGTAGAAATAATTTAAGTTCTAAGAGTACATTGCATGTATATGGAGATACTATACCAAGTCACTCTAATAAGCCTTGACTGTTCAGTCACACTTACCATTTGGTTAATATTGCACAGTAATAATTGGACACCCTTTCAGAAGGGCCTTTGAGTAGCTGATATTAGTGGGTGGTGGCAGCTGGTACTACCTTTTTGACTGGGCAGAAAAGGGGCACAGCTGGGGAAGCTGTGCCAGCCTTCCACAGGAGTGTCTATGTGGTTATAAATAACTGTTATCTCAAAGTGTGTGTGTCAACTACATGGTCAGGGACATGAAGCACTGGTTGGACAGAGAGGGTGCTGGAGGTTTTAGGTTGCCCACTAGGCTGAGATCTGGACCCTATAGCTGTGCAAGTGGGGAGTCTTATTGGGGACCTGGAGAGAAAGGGAGAAACCAGCCCCAGACTGACTATGATCTCTGTGTGCTCTTAAGGGAAATCGTACTTTACTGTGTGTGTGTATTTATTATCCTTTCCCTATGGATGCCCCTCACTAATGTTAGTGATGAGGATTGAGGCTCCTTGATTTCTGGGCCAGGGCACGGGTGTCACACATGTTGTTTAGGCCATGTATCCTTTTAGTAATGTACCTTTGTGGGCATTCAAGTTGTTGCATGTGTTTGGACAGATAATATGCTAAAGCAGGCATTATTTTCTGTGATTCTCCATAAGCTGGGAATGGGTTTTTTTCTCTTAACAGCTTACACAGAGATGGACAGTTGAAGGGCATTGAATTTTTTGTTATAATGTAATTTGTAGATTTGGTATTAACGAACAACTTTGTTTATCCTGAAAGGGAATTTTTCAACAGATTTCAGGTGTAGCCATGGGGATATATGCTAATTTAGTACTAGCAGACTGGGAACATCGATTTGTATTTAATTCCCCTTTTATGAATCAAATCCATAGGTACTTTAGGTTTTTGGACATTTTTGTTCTATGGAGGAGCGATACATCCTCTTTTGAGAAATTTGTTAAATATTTGGACAGTACTACAGACTTTTTAAAATTCACTTCAGTTTAGGATTCTGAAAAACATAATTTTTTGGATGTGACTATTTGTAAAGTAAAGGTAACAGCAAGTTCAAATCCAGTATATATTATATAATATTTATCATAAAAAAACAGATTTAAATACATTTTTGCACTTTTACACTTGTCACCCCTTCTCTCAAAAGAGAAGTACTGTCAAAGGGCAGATTATACATCTATTCAGTTTAATCTCAAATGACATAACATTTCAACTAGAACTGGATACTTTAATTAATATGTTTAGAGAAAGAAGTTATCCTGTTGCCCTTTTGAATTTGATGAAAACTGAAATTATAAAAGGAAGAAATGACAAACATGCCCTTATTTTGGGTTTGGTAGGAAAAGTACACAATTTAGTAGATGCAGATGTTAAGGAGAGACAAACAATGTTTCAGTTCCCTTTAAAAAATGGGGATACGACAATTCCATTTAATAAAGTAGCCCCAAATGTGTTATAAATTACATATAATTGTTGGAACATCATATTCACAGATGAATTTAAATGTATACTAGGGAATATACCTGTTATAGTATGTAGTAGGGAAAGAAATATCAAGAATGATTTGGAAAATTTCACTAATAAGACAAATTGTTACCCGGTTTCAAAAATGATGAAGTGCGGTCACTGCACATATTGTAAATATATAAATGATGGTCCCTATGTTGTGGTTGAAGGAGGGGAAAGGTCATTAAAATGCCCAGGGAAATGTAATTGCAACACAAGTAAGGTGATTTATTTGGCTACATGCATTTTATGTTCAGTGTTTTATGTGGGCAAAACTACAAGAAAATTAAAAGAGAGAATCTACAAACACATCTATGATATTAAAAAAAACAAGGATAACAATGCTTTGTATAAACATTCATTGCTCTGGTTTCCTTTAATAAGTTTTTTTTTTCATAATAGGGTAAATATTAACAAGGGGGGAGGTGATAACGACGATTTGCTTGAAATGAGAGAGAGTTAATGTGGCAAATACATCTTAACATTGCTATGAAGCCAGGCATAAATGACAGCGTTTCTATTATTAGTATTCTTAAAATTAAGGCTAAAGAAATATAACATGAAATGTGCAACAAAGTGTTTTCTTAAGTTGTTAACTATAATTGATGTTTTTCATGGGTTAATTGATCAACTTGATTAAATGTACATAGGAAGTGATGTCATACTGTAAAACAACTCTGATGAAGTCCCTTTGTATGTTGTCTGGGATGAAAGAACTAAGTTTTATATAAATAAACTGACAGTTATCTACAAATATATGGACATTATCATTGCACTGATAACAGTCCATTTTTGACTCAATTTGGCAGGTTACACTTTACAGTTTCAGGCATATCTTGAAAGATAGATGGAGGAAGAGAGGGGTAAAGTTTGAGTTAAAGTTATCAGCCAGGGGTTTCACTATATCTTCAGCCTCAGTGTTCACGATCAGGTCAGCTGCATTGTGTTTTTGATATTATGAACATAATTAAAAAATGCCTTGTGATTGTCTTTGGCTTGAGTAGCTACAGTATTTTAGCCTCAAACTTGGCTTTTGCAGATTTTATTAAGCTCCTGTGTTGTTTGTTTATTTCAGTGACAAGGGTTCTAACATTTGGGAATTACTCATTACTTTTGGTCAAAATTATTTTTTGTTTTTATTATTAAGCTTGTTGACATTATGGTTTCACCACATGGGTTTGTTTCTGGGGTTTTCCCTGCATCTATGCAGCTGTTTACATGCTGGTATACTCTGGTGGTGTACACTTCTGCATATTCAGTGGAGTTAACTGGGTTTGTTGGGAATTTGAAGCTTGACAATTTATCACTTAGGAATACGTATTTTATCTTAAAGAAATTTCTAAAGATAACTTGTGTGGAAGAGATCTCTGGTTTCAGTTTTATTTTGAAGGAGACTGCTTAAGATGTTCCCATATTAGTTATGACAAGATCCAAGATGCTATTACCCCTATTGGTACTATGTCTAAGGGTATTTGTATTGACATTTGTATTGTATTGCTTGTGCACTAGTGGTTGTGGTGTAGATTTCCCAGTCTATACTCGGATAGTGTGATGACCTAGGAAAATTGTATTGGGTTTAATACTGAGTGATTCTATTTCCTTTAGTAGGAACTGTGGCTTTCTTTTGTGATACAGGGAGTTCTATAGCTAGTTAATATATGGTACATGACCTTTCTAATAGTTATTTAGACATTAAGAAGCTCTAGCACATCATGCTGTTTACCAGCCTTGACGCGAGTGTCTTCTGGATATAGACTGATACACCTCCAAGTTTGTTTCCACTCTTGAGCAGTAGCTGATCTAAACGTGTGGAAGGTGTTACAGCCCTGCACAGATGGAGTGCTCTCTGTTATTTTAAACCATGTCTCAGCCACTGCTCTGACTTCACTTTTAAAGACTTCACTTCCAGAATGAGAATGGCATGTACAGAGTGGAGTTTCTTGTTCAGGCTCCTAATACTGATCAGTAACACCTTCATATTTTCCTTTGCTTGTTCCTTTATGTTGTTAGGTTTATCAGGATACCAATCCCTAAAAAAAAAACAGTATGAGGTGAACGATGTATTTGCCAATATTCAAAACCCTAGAGAGGACAGATACAGGTCATCCTTAGTGAAGCACAGTGTCTGTTGATCGTATCCTCTCAAGCAGACAAATACTGGAACCCTAATGAATGACATCAAAAACTAAGCCAACTATTGAAGTCAATTATATTTTGTTCATATCACGGCATCAACCTTGGGGAAGTTAGAATCCTGCTCAATACTAGGCTCATACCTGCCTAGAACTCCCAGTCTGAGAGCTCCATTACACCTTTCTTCATATAATCCAAGGAGGTACACCTCAAGTCAATGACACCAGCACGAACAATGAGAAAGTCATACTGGTACTTGTTCAAGGACTTAAATGTATAAGTAATCTGATGGATCCTGGCACCAGGCAAGCAGCTGTCACTCTTTCCTTGCTCAGCCTGGTAAGAGGCATACCTGTATGTCTTACAGTGAAGTCACCTACAACAAGCATGTCTAGTTGGATCAATGCCTGCCCTACGGGCTCAGCATCTGTGACACTGGGACTCCTTGTGCTATGTGATCAAGTAGGCTTAATATATGCTGAGCGTGATTTGTGTGCATTCTGTTTTGGAGGTCATTGAGCTTTAGGCAGGTTAATATTTAGAACCCCAGCATATGATGGATTTTGAGCATTGCAATGGCCTTGGAGAGGTGTGATGTGTGTTGAACTGCTAATGATTTTGGTGTCTAAATTTACTCTATAAACAAAGCAGTCACCAGTGGAGTCCCTCAGGTTCCTGTCCATAATGACACCAAGGTCTTTGACAACTTCATCTGAATGCAAAACGTCACTATTAATGCAGTGTTGGTACTGTTTATTATTCTGCCAAAGATGTATAACTGGATGCTTTTTGGCATAAAATGTAAAACGGCTCAGTACCGTCCACTCAACTTCCATTCTTCCAGGTTAGTTGCCATAACTCTGTTTTATAGAGTCAGATTTACTCATCCAGACTTGTCTAGAGGGTGGTACACTTCACATGAGTATTTTAAATACATAAGGAACTGGTAAGGGACCTTGGAGCACATCTTTTGCATATTTCTGCTGTTGGAAACTGTATCCTGTATTCTGACTCTACTCTCTCCGAGTCTCAGCCAGTTAAAAATTCAGTTTTATACATATGGGTTAAGTTTCTTAGTTTCTTAAGTATAGGAAAATGCAAAACAGCAATAAAAGCTTCACTAATAATTTTTCATCCAAAGCATCAGCCATAATTAAAATACTTACTGGATTAGTTATGTAACACTGACCAGAAGTAAATCCATGTTGACTAAACTTGAGGCACAATCTGAAGGCTACATGATTAAAGAAGCCTTTTCAAAGCACTTCCTTAGAATATACACAAGGTTTATATTTCTGAAGTTGTGCACAGTGCCAGCAGTCTTGCCCTTGGGAGCAAGAACAACTTCTGCCTCCCACCATGCCTCAGGAACACAACAGGCTTCTAAAGAGGTCTGTAACAGATATGTTGGAAAAATGAATATAGTGCTTTAACTTTGATGAAAAAATCCTCATTCTGCCCACCCAGCCCTGATGCTGGGTCAACCTTTATTTTAATCAATGCCAGTAAAACTGTTTCTTCAGTAGTCAGGGGGTACAAAATAGCATTAGTCTTGTTTTGCAAATTAGTACTAGTGTTGAAGAACAGAGCTTCAAGGTAGAAAATTTCCCTTAACAATTCAGCAATAATTTGCTAATGAGAGAGAACAGTGTCACCATCCTTTAATGTAATGTTTTTCTGTGCACCAGTGTTATGGATTATAAATGCTTCTGAGAAGTCCAAAAATAGTGAACGCTCTGTACAGTGAAAGCTGAGTTTACCATACAGTTGTTAAGAAGTGTTAAAGTAGAAGTTTCAGTCACTGTCCAGGACTAATGCTGTGTTGTGTGTGTGTCTGAGAGAAGACAACAGACTTTACAGTCATTTTAACATTGGCAAGGTGGATGTCAATGTGCTGCATAAGAATACTTGATAGGTGGACAGGACAATAAAATTAAAATTATTAAAAGCATGCCAGGTGCTTATAAAGTGGGACTACGGCTGTAGTATTCCACAGCTTAAGAATATACGGATCTCTGACGGAGTGACTAGCAGAATTAATTAGCATATCATTAACATAGCACTTGCATGTGCAACTGACTTAACTGCACTTGTTTTAACTAATAGTTTCTTGCTGTGATGTAATAAAACAAACCAGAAGAATAAAAAACATATTAAAAAAGATACATATATGTATGTATCTGAAGTGCATGGAGTGCCGTAATTATGCTCCAAACCTGGAAAAAAGCAAACTTATAAAGCTCTTCTGCAGCACGAGACCTGACCATAATAGCACTTTCAGAGGTCTTCCTAAGCACTGTTAAGGTCAGGTCTCATGAAAGGGATGTTTCTTCACCCTAAAATGTCATTAAATATATTACCCCGTATTTTTGTTTTGGGAAATTTACAGACATCAGTATGCAACTTATTTAACTAAATAAACCGTTCACTGACTTTTTCTTCCACTTATATTTACTCACTGTCTATTTGGTCACTTGCTAAGTGCTTTACAGGCTTTCAAAGCCAGTTTATTTATTTATTTATTTACATTTGTTGACCAAGAGTATCCGACTGGAAGTAGGTCCATTTTCAGCAGAGGCCCGGGGAGAAAAGCTCCACTGTTAAACAAACAGACAGTAGTTACATTGGATTACACAGCGATTAACAATTTAACATAGCAATTAATTACAAACATATTTACAAATGAACATAGTACATCAGTAGACAACTAGAATCTTTATCTGCGAAGTACATAACAGACATTAACAAATGTTACAATACGAAGTTCCTGCTGTATAATAAGTACTAGGCTTATGAGCATCTGAGCTTGCTATAATCAAGGTAGGTAGTGGGGTGGAAAGAAAGGTAGTGGTTGGATGGGGTGGGTGATATTAGAGTGGGAGTTGCAAGTGCATATCCAGCATGTTTTCAGGTGCGTTTTAGTAAAGTTTTGAAGTGGGTGTATGAAGGTACGGATGTAATTGTGGGAGGGAGGGAGTTCCATAATTTGGCTATGGTGCAAGAGAATAGTGCTTCACCAACAGAGTTATTGGCTTTAGTGATCTGCAAGTGATTTTTGTTGTTGGATCTTAGTGGTCTGGTGGTGCGATAGGCTTGGAGTAGATTCTGGAGGGATGGGAAATTTAGTGGATGGTTTACTAGTTTGTAGGTGAGTGATAGTAGATACCATTGAAGGAGATGAGGGAGTTCAAGCCAGCCCAGTTCAGCAAGTGAGAGACAGTGGTGACTATGGTAGGCTGCCCTGTGGCGAATTTGACAATTTTGTTGTAGCAGGTCTCTAGCTTGTTTAGACTGCATTGCCTTAGGTTGGTATATATTGGAGAGGCATAAAGTAGGGTGGATATAAGGTGGGAATTTGCTATTGAAATCTTTGCTGCTTTGGTGAGAAGTTGCTTATTTCTGTATAACGCTCCTAGTTTTTTGTGGACTTTTTTTATGGTTATGGATATGTGAATGTCAAATTTTAGTTTATTGTCCATTTCCACTCTTAACAATTTGGTGTGTTCAGTTGGGTATACAGTGGTGGTGTCTTTTGCTGTGATGTTAAAGTGAGAGTTGTTTTGAGTATGTTTGGTGAGTTGGAAGATGAGTAGTTTAGTTTTGTTTGGGTTGAGTATTAATTGGGCATTGGATAACCAAGTTTCAACAGAGGAAAATGCTTCCTGTGTGACTTTTTGCAGTTTGGGTAGGGACTGGGCTGAGAAGATGATGGTGGAGTCATCTGCATATTGTAAGTGTGTGCCATGTGTGGTGGCAGAGGCTAGATTGTTTGTGAAAATAGAGAAGAGTAGGGGTCCAAGGATGGATCCTTGGGGAACCCCTATGGAGACAGGTAGTTGGGGAGATATGTCATTCTGCCATACAATGGATTGTTGGCGGTCAGACAGGTAACTCTGAAACCAGTTGGTGACTTACTGTGAGAAGGATAGGTTATTGAGGACAGAGATAAGTTGTTTGTGTGGGACCATGTCAAATGCTTTAGATAGGTCTAGGAAAGTAGAAGAGGAGAGATAGCCATTGTTTTTATGCTGAAGGATAGTGTTAGTAAAGGAGAGTAAGGCAGTGATGGTGCTATGGTTTGGTCGGAAACCATGCTGAGTATTGGAAAGGAGGTTGTTAGTAGGGAGGTAGTCTGAGACCTGAGAGTGTATGCATCTCTCTAGTATTTTGGAGAGTGGAGAGAGAATAGCTATGGGGCAGTAATTGGTTAGTTCTGTGGAGGGGGCCACCTTTGTGGAGGGGAATTACATGTGATACTTTCCACAGTGTGAGAACGTAACTTGAGGACAGAGATCGGTTAATCAAGATGGATACTGGGTAGGCCAAAGCATTAGCTGCGATTTGTAGGTATTCAGTTGGGAGGTTGTCTGCTGCTAATTTGGTGGGCTTAAGTTTAGTTAAGAGTTTTTTTATGTTGGAGGTAGGTACCGGAGAAAAAGAGAAGGCAGTGGGGAGATTACTAGTTGAAGGTGTAGGTTGGAGGGGAGGGGGGTTGTGTTGTTTAGCTAGTGATAGCATGGTTTATGTGACGTGAGTGTTGAATGAAGTAGCAATATTTTCAGAGGAGTGAGGGATGTTAGGAGGAGGGGTACTGACTTTACCTGGGTGGTAAGCACTTTTCTCTTAGATAAAACTCCATGTTCAACAATTATAATCAATTCGGTCTCAGACACCTGATAACATGGTTACTAACAGAGACCTGATCGTAACTATATATATATATATATATATATATATATATATATATATATATATATACATACACATATACATACACACATATACATACACACACATATATATATATATATATATATATATATATATATATATATATGGTTTACTGGTTTACTATCAAAATGTTGAAAGGCAATTCTTCAAAGTGTGTTCAAATGCGCCATTTTTAAAATTTCACAATGCCGAAATGAAACATCACAAACTTATAACAGTGAATGTATAGCCTGATTCATTATTACAAGTTTGGCATTGAAAATGGAGATCGTGGTACAGTGTGGATCAGGAAATTTACCCTTTTCCTCACATAATGCAATCTCGGAGTTGGTATATATAATATGCACAGGCATTGGGACACACATACATTTATTTATATATATATATATATATATATATACATATATATATATATATATATATATATATATATATATATATATATATATATATATATATATATATATAAATATATATATATATATATTTATATATATATAGATATATACATATATGTATACACACATATCTTTCTTTTCATCCACAATTTAAAAAATAGTTATCAACATATCAGCTAAGTTCTAGAACATCTCTTTCTCTCTCTTATTTCAATGGTGCAGTATTATTGTGAGGGCAAATCTAAATTAGCCATTTAGAAATATTCTAGCCTGTTGTGAACTATTTTTAATGTCATATTATAAACCATTGTTTGGTCTGGCAGTTTGGCGCAGAGGTTTAAAACTGCCACTACACCTTGACCCTGCAGTGCCAACTCCAGCTTTGGTACAAGACATGATTTCAAGTAACCTAGAGTAAAAAAATAAGGCAAATGTACTCAGAGCTGATTAAAATAAATAAAACACTGAAAGAGTATATCAACTCAAATAACAAAAGACTGGAAAAAATGGTGCAGACTTTAAAAAGATATTCAGATGAGGTGATAAAACTGCAAAGATCAGAGGTCAAAATGAAGAAAAGGCTGGCTGAACATGAGACTGTTCAAGAAGAGATGTTTTAAAAATTAATTTAATTAGGGGACTGAACACCTAGGGAAAACCTGAGATTTCCTGCTGTATCAGACAGGCTGAGAGGAACAGACTGTATTAATTTTATGAAACAACAAATAAGCAACTAGACTGGTATTTCACAGCATAAGTTGTTAATTGAAAGAGCACATCATGTGTATGCTCCAAACCTGGCCATGAAAAAGCAACCTAAACCTTTAATAGGAAAGATGCAATCCTGCCAGCAGAAGGAGTTGATTCTGACAAAACTGTGGCAGAAGGACAAAGTACTAAAAGTGGAAGACAGTAGAATCTGTGTTGAAAATGAAAAGTGTGGGATTACAAAGCATTAATTATATTGGTGAAACATGACAGAACAGGAAAACCTGGAAATACTGATTTTTTTTTAGCTTTATAAAATTGTAGGGGACTCCAAAGAATGTGCTGTACTTCATACAATATATGTTTGGAAGAACATTTAGGGGAGGCGAAAAGGAAGTAAAGAATTAACTAAGTAAAACAAAAATTTATTTTTTTAACAGTAGTGTTTTTATAATGCATGATATAATCTGCATGCTATAAAGTTTTCTTAGTTATTTTCGAGTGTTATGGAAATACTAAAGTAAACAAGTACCCCTGTTTTTCCTTCTTCCTTTCTCCATGTTTATTTTTAAGAAATGTAGGCACAGCAACATAAAAAAAAAGTCTGGTAAAAAGAGCAGGATTCAAGAAAAATTGATGTGCTTTTTTCACTTTTGCATGAAGGAATGATTGGATTAAGGCCCTTGGCTTGCTCTAGTAACAAGTTTTAAGAGAAGAAAAAAGAACATTATTTAGCAAATAAATGAGTGCCTCTGGAAGCAACTCTGTATCTGGTTCTCATGTCTCCTTGGAAACAATCTGATAAAGAACAATAAAAACAGAATACTTATTTCTTTCAATGACTAGGAGACCATGTTTTCTGAAAGTAATAATAAGACAAAATTAAACTGCACTTAGTAGAAGCACAGGCTGCACCATGCATCTTTGCATGAATAAAAAGAAGTTATGTTCTTACCATAATGTTCCATCTGTGTTGTTCATCTTCATTCATTTATTACTGATGGGCACTGGTTCCATCCTTGGAACCGAGTCGGCCTTATAAAAAGCTTGTGGAAGCCAAAAAAACTCTCGAGCTAAACTTTACCCATAGTGCCCCGCTCCCTGTTACCTCAGATCGCATTTGCCTGTGATAAATAAAGCACAGGATTTTTCTGAGCAGGTCCCCTAATGCGAGATTTGGACCAAATCCGAACCTCCAGGAGGGGGGAATGAGGGTGGGAATGAATGAATGAATGATGAACAACACAGATAGAATGTTATGGTATGAACATAACTTCTTTATCTGATGTTGTTAATCTTCATTCATTCCTTATTGATGGGACAGAGTCCCTAGCTACTTTATGTCCTGAGAGTCACTATGGAAGGATGTTCCTGAGCACTACTGAACCAAAGGATGCTCTTCCCCTGGAGACCAAATACAATTTGTAATGAGTGATAAAGCTATGAGGGGTAGCCCATGTTGCAGCTACACAGATATCATACACTGAAGCCCTTGAATGAAAAACAACAGAAGTCGCCACTGATCTGATTGACTGTGCTTTGACCTTGCTCGGTAGAGGAATTGTATTATGTTGGTAAACATAGCATATACAATTTCTTAACAACTTAAAGTTACCTTAGAAACAGAGTTTCCCAATTTTGGCCCTGAATAGCAAACAAATAACTGATCAACTTTGCGTACTGATTTAGTTCTGTCTAGATAAAAGTGTAACTGTCTATGCACATTCAGTAAATGAAGGCAGTATTCGCCTTTGTTTGAGAAGTTTGGAATAAAGACTGGTAGGTCAATTGCCTGATTAATAGTCAGTTCTTAAATAACTTTGGGCAGGCAGGAAGGATTAGCCTGCAGTAATACTCTGTCTTTATGAAATACCATGCAAGGATATTTTATGCACAAGGCCTGAAGCTTGGCTATGCATCTTGCTGAGGTGATGGTTACAAAAAATAGGGATTTCCAGGATAAGAACTTTATATCACAGGTGGCAGCAGGTTTGAAAGGTGATTGTGTCAGTGACTGCAGTATTAATGTGAAACTCCAAGGTTCGATCGTTTCTTTGAAGGGTGGTCTGATGTGCAAGACCCCTTTCAAGAAAGTTATACAGAGACGATGGGAAATTAAAGATGAGTCTTGGAATCCATTGTGGAAGTTTGAGATAGCAGCCAAATGCACTTGAATGGTGGAGGCTGCCACTACTGAATGAAGAAGGCTTGACAAATAATCCAATACCACACTAACAGGGGCTGAACAGGGGTCTAGCTCTTTCTGTCAGGACCAAAAAAGGAATCTCTTCCACTTGCTAAGGTAGATTTTCCTGGTGGATGGTTTGTGTGAAGCCAGAAGAATGTTATGTACAGGAGAGGTAAGGTTATTCTGCCTGGTAATAACTGGAAGTGGAGAAACCAAGCTGTCAGCTTGAGACTGAGACTGGATATATTTGGGTGTATCAACCCCTGTGGATGCAACAGTAATTCCAGAGTTGGATCCAGAATCCATGGTTGGTGTACTAGGTGAGGCTAAAGGAAGGGGAACCAAACTTGTCGAGGCCAGTAGGGTGCAATGAGGATTACTCTGCTTCTCAACTGAAGGGCCTCCTTTAGAAATTGTGGAATCAGGGAAAGGGGAGTGAAAGCATAAAGAATCCTGTGGACCAATCATGTATTACAGCATCCCTTGGGGACTCCACCTTGCGGGGGGATTAGGGCAAAGTAGCTGCTGCATTAATGATTTGCTGGTAAGGCGTATAGGTTGCAGCAAGGCTGGCCCCACTGGCTGAAGATCTTCGGTGCTATGGTTGCACTGAGGGACCATTCATGAGGCAGGAGGATGCATCTACTCAGTTTGTCTGCAATCACATTGGAAACCCTGGGAATCTGCATTGCTATCAGAAAGCGGTTGGAAGCTATCGCCCATTGCCAAACTCTCATGGCCTCTCGACACAATGGGTTGGACTTTGTTCCCCCTTGTTTGTTGATAAACCAGACCACCGACATGTTATCGGACTGGATAGCAATTGTCCCTGACGAAAGGACAAATTGAAATGCATGCAGTGCTAGAAGCACTGCCATCAGGTGTAGAACACTGATATGCAGATTGGCTTCCACAGGGGACCAAGTGCCTTGGACTGTCTTTCCCTGGAAGTGCCCCCCCACCCCACCCTATCAGGGAAGTGTCCATGGCCATTATGGCCTTGGGCTGAGGTGGGAAGAAAGGACGACTCCATAGGTCTTCTTGTGGCTTCACCCACCAAGTCAAATCTTGTTTGCATATGTTTGTTATGCGGATCTGAAAGGACATAGGGTGATTCGAAGGGGACCACTGTGTTAGTAGGAGCCATTGAAGGAGTCTTATGTGCAGTCTTGCCAGGGGAATTATTGTAATTGATGCTGCCATTGAACCTAGCAGTTGAAGGACAGTCTGAGCTGGAATTTTGTCTTGGGAGAGTATTACTCGGAGTTGGGACCTCAGTCTTTCTAATCTGTGATTTGGAAGGTCGACTAGGCAAGACTGAGTACTGAAAGTTGCTCCTATGAATTCCAGGATTTGCGAAGGAGTCAGCTTGCATTTTTCCCTGTTTATTGAGATTCCTAGGTAATTTGCTAGTGCTAGAGTGTAATGTAAAGCTATAACCAGTAGACACTTGGAGGGGAACGGTAAGGAACCAATCACCTAAGTAGGGAAACGGTTGGAATACTTGCAGTCTCAAGTGAGCTGTTACCACTGCCATGCATTTGGTGAACATTCTGGGAGCTGTAGAGAGTCCAAAGGGAAGCGCCTGGAATTGGTAATGACTGGCTCCCAGCTGGAAGCGAAGGAATCTTCTTGAGCATGTGTCCATTTTTATGTGATAATACACATCCTGAAGATCTGTCGAGCACATCCAATCGTCTTTCTCCAGGAAGGGTAAGATAGACTGAATCAGAATTTTGTTTGGTTGACAAATTTGTTCAGAATGCTGAGATCCAAGATCAGTCTCCAGTCCCCTGTCTTTTTTTGCACTAAAAAGAACCTTGAGTAAAATCCAGATCCTATTTGGTCTGGTGGGACTGCTTGGATGACTCTTTTTTGAAACAGCTTTCGTATTTCTTGAGCTGTTGCTTACCTTTGACTAGGTGGAACATCGAGAATGTGCCTTAATGGCTTTGGGCAAAAATTGAAAGGTATGTGGTAACCTCTGGCAATTATAGTCTGCACCCACAAATCTGTGGTTACTGTTTACCAGGCAATGTGGTGCAGAGAGAAAATGTCCCCCAACTTCTTCCAGAGGAAAGCAATCGGGCCATTCTTCAGGAGTGCTGGTAGGGCTGTCCAGAGAAAGAATCTCTGGATCCCTGGTTTTGTGGACCCCTTTGCCTCTGTAGGGGCATCTACCAGATGAGTTACCCCCTCTGCCCCGGGGGGTATACTTGCTACATGTGTCACAAAAAGGATCCTGGGATTTCTTGTGCCACATCTTTCCACTCCTCTGATTCCTACAGTAGGATCTTTGGGGGGTAGAAAAATGTACGCCCATGGCAGACAGGGTCTTGCTGTCCTTTTCACACCTGGCTACCGTGTCTTTCACTTTTAGGCCAAAGAGGGAAGAAGCTTCCACTGAAGTGTTAAGAAAGAAAGACTTAAAAGGGTCAGCAAAATCACAAAGGCACATCCAAGTGTGACATCTCATGACAATGCCTGAACCTGCAGCTCTAGCTGCTCCTTCGGTAGTGATGAAGAAGTTGGATACAGATTCCAGGGTTGCAAGCTGTGAGGGAACTTCGTCGCGGACCTTGTCAGAAACTGCTCCTGCCAAATTTCCAGAGAGTTCTGAGATTAGGTCTCTCTGGAGCCTGGTAAATGGTGCCAAGTAATTCAAGGACCGAATGGCAAAGGTCGATGAGGCAAACACTTGCTTCCCTAACCTGTCCATTGCCCAAGACTCCCTGCTAGGGAGATGGACAGTATGGCTCTCCTCGGTGCACTCCTTAGTGGCCGCCACCACCACCACCACCACCATACCATCTACCGGAAGGCCTTTGGACCAATGCAGACTTTCTTCTGGTGGGGATAAAATTTTGCCTGGTCTCTAGGGGATTGGTTCAACGGTATCAGGACTATTTCATGCGAGCTGCATGACAAGTTGGACTATTTCATCTGCATGCGGGGTCACCCAGGAAGTAGAGGGTCGAGCACAAAAAGCCTGGAAGAATATGGACTCCTCAGAGGAAGGGTTGGTGGGCTTCCAGCCTCCCTGGTGTTTCAAGATTTCCAGTATGTCTCTGAAGGAGACATCCTCAGTGGGCAACCGTGGGGACCCCTCAGTTTCATTGTAGTCTGAATCATCTGTGAGGGACTCTTCAGGGGAGTCCACGTGCTTCCTCTTGCACGATCTCTTACATGGTACCTCTTCAGTGAGGGCTTCTGAAGAGGACTCTGAAGAGAGGGTTCCCTGTGGTAGGGTATCTTGAGGCTCTTGTGCTCTATGTTCTGATGTGGTGGACTGTGTCAGCTGTGGTTCAGAGGGAGGCTATAGATGTTGTTCAGACACCGAAGGTTTGCCTACATAGGCAAGGGTCCTCTCCATCACTTGGAAAGCTGGCCCGCCTGAAGATGAGTGGGAGCCTGGAACCGAGAGGGACGACCTTGGAATCGGGGTCACACCCTGCTCCGACGA
Source organism: Protopterus annectens (assembly GCF_019279795.1). Lineage (NCBI taxonomy): Eukaryota > Metazoa > Chordata > Ceratodontiformes > Protopteridae > Protopterus > Protopterus annectens. The sequence goes on from NC_056745.1 coordinate 574,462,841, forward strand.
ACCCACTTCCAAGGAAGAAGCCCCAAGAAGACTTGGTGCTGCCAAGACTCTCGGAAACGCAGTAGATGGCTCCTTAGGAAAAATTGGTGCTGGCAGCCCAGTCATGATCCCAAAGATGGCTCGGCTCCAAATGAGTTGATGACCAAAGGGATGGCTCTGGAACCACAGAGAGGTCCACCAGTGGAACCGAAGGAGTAGGAACCGAAATAGGCATCGGTGTCAGGTGCTTTGACACCTGCAAGGACGTCAAAGGAGGAGAATATGCAAGAGTCTGTGGAGGAAAGTCTCCCAACTCTGGTTGGGAAGGGAGTTTTGGAAGGTGCTGAAATCCCTCTGGCCATCAAGAGCTGATCTACAAGTCACACCACATCCAATTCCAAGAGGCTCCTGCAGGAGTGCACTGATATCCCTGACGGTGAATCGGGCTGCTCCAAGAAAGGGCTATATTGTTGCCCAAAGAATGGATCCACCGTAGAGGAGTACTGGGTCTGAGCAGTAGTTTCTCTTTTTGACACTGTGGTTTTAGGACCAATAAGATGCATGGGGGGGGGGGGTTGTGACCACTGTAGGGTAAACAATTTTTGTTGCTGAAAAAGACATTGGAGTTGAAGTGGCAATCATAGGCATGTTCAGTGCAGTAGTCTTTATTGGTATCGAGGGTGGCACCGATGTACATATTTTTAGTTCTGGAGCTGAGGATGGCACTGTGGAGAGGGGTGGGTGAGAACCTTGTGCTGAAGCTGATGAAGTAAATTTCAGAATTTTGGTCTTTGGTTCCGAAGGCTTAGATTCAGTGCCATGGGGTGAAGATGGAACCAATTGGCTCTTATGTTTGTGTTCTTTCTTGGAAGGGGGTGAGCCCACTGACGCAGAAATAGCCTCTGCAAAAGGGGGTTTTAATAGGCCCTTGAGTATCAATTTGTTTTTTCTCTCGTTAATCGTGTGAGAACTAAACGCCTTACAAATTTCGCATGGAGGATGTATAGATAGGTGGGGACACCCAGACAGTAGACGCAAGAAGTATGGGTGTCCAAATTCGGCATTTTGTGACCACAATGGTCGCACTGTTTAAATCCGGTTGGTCCTTTCTTTTCCGACATAGCTTAGAAGGACAATCCAAAAAATAACACACACACTAAACAGATTAATATACATTCTAAAAATAAATAAACAGAGAAGGAAGAAAAGTCTAAACTCTCTCTCTCTCTCTTTTTTAACAGATAAAGGAGGGAAAGAAGAGAAAAAGGGGGAAAAATAGCAGCAATGGTATTAGGGAATTACCTCAGAGGGTAGAGGAAAAGGCCCATACCAGTGATGGTACTAAGAATACCCATAAAATTGGTAGGAAACGAGAAAGGGAGGCACTAAAATAGATATATAAACTAGTGACTAACAATTAAAGTACTCTATATATATATATATATATATATATATATATATATATATATATATATATAAAATAATAAAATTTAGTATTAAAGAACTATCAAAGGAATTTTTAATAGAAAACTTCTAATCACTTAGCTGAGAGCTGGCTTGACATGTCTTGATAACTACACAGCAAATGAGATCTGAGGTAACGGAGAGGGGCACTATGGGTAAAGCTTAGCTCGAGAGTTTTTTTGCTGGCACAAGCTTGTTAAAAGGCCAGCTCAGTTCCGAGGCTGGACTGACACCCATCAGTAAGGAATGAATGAAGATTAGCAACATCATATCCTTCCTTTAAGGTTAAACCAAATCTGTGAATGTGGCTGTCAGTCTGGGATAACTGTTCCTATTAAGAGGTTAAAACTGCAATATTTGAAGAGGTACATGTTTTTGTGTGTTAGTATTATGTTATTAGCCTTTAGGTATGCACTGGGGGAGTATTTTTTTTTGAGTGCTTTCAATAAAACAAAAGGTTTTGTAAGATGTGACATAGGTTCAAAGAGATATGACAAGAAACAACTGTATAAAAGATCAACCTGCCAAACAAAGAAATTAACATGTGAATTTGATAAAAAAGGTTTTCAGGACGGTTGTTCAGTGGAACACCTGGGACAAAGGAAAAGAGGACTACTTACATTAATTACAAAAGGAGTTCCAATTGTGATAGAAGAGGATAAAACAGATAATAATGGTAGATTTGTAGTACTAGGAGGCTACTGGCAAGACAGGAGGATTACACTGGCATGTGAAGATGTATCTGGAGGCCCGGAAGGGAAAATGTAACAAAGAAGAGTGGATTTTTGAAGATATTTATTAAAATATTTGACATGGAAGATATGAATTCAGTAGTAGGAATTTGGAGTGACTTTACATATTATTCCCCAAGATACAAAAACTGGTCTAGACTAGACATAACATATGTTTTGCAAGAACACGTGCATTTAATTCAAAGTTTTGACATGCATCCAATAACTACTTCAGATCATGCGCCAACAATAATTAAAATAAAAATGCAGGGTAATGAAATAAAATGAGATGCTGGCGCTTTCCCACCTGTATGTCAAAAAGAGAGGTATTTAAGGAATGGGTAGTGGAAATTATTCGGGAGTTATTAGAGAATGTAGAAATTTCTTCTAAAATATAGCTAGGGAGTGGGATAAAATTAAAGTGGGGTTTAAAAATAGGGTGGAAATAAAGAGAGATGGTTAAGAAGTAATGAGAATTAATTACAGGGACTAACAAAGGTTAAAGCATTGCAGAACAGGGGGAATTTCACAGAACAAGAACAGGAGCAATTACAAAATGATGAACAGAAAATAAGGGATTACCTCAATAATATGCATGAGTTTAGAATGATTGCTGTTACGCAATTTTTTTTTAATAACTCCAGACACAAAAACTTTTAGCATAATAACTTAGGCAACAGAAAGTAGAAAAGTTGTCCCAAGCATTGGGAGCCTATAATAAGGAAGATAACAAGAGATGATGTAGAGGTACTAGAAATATTTTGAACATTTTATGAAAGTATGTATAAAGCACAGAAACGTGGAAACCAAGAAAAGGTACAAATGGAAATGTTTATGGAAGAATTAAATATGCCAAGCTTAGAGGTACATGAGGCTCAATTACTAAGAGTTAGGATAGGAGGAGATGAGATAAAAATGGTGATGCATGACCAATCCAAAAAAAAGTCCCCAGGAATAGAAGGTATTCTCGTGGAAGTTTGGAAGCTAGGAGGAAAAAATGATAAAGATCTGGAAGTTTTTTTTTTTTTAACAGTAATTTAACAGGAGGAGATTCACCAATATCCTGGAAGAAAGTGGTGGTGGCTGTAATACCTAAAGAGGGTAAATGACCATCAGATCCAGATTCATACAGGCCCATTTCAATCTTAAACCACGATTATAAACTGTTTTTGTCTACAGTGCCAAAAAGAATGGTAAGAATGGCAAAGGTGATGCCAAATAGGATAGATATGGATCAGTGTGGTTTTGTGGAGAGGAAGCAAACCTTTGACAACATTAATAGAACACTGATAATCCAGAGGGAAGCAGAATGTAAGAAAATACCACTGTTGTTTGTAGGTCTTGATTAGAGAAAGCATTTGACAGAGTAAGCTGGGAGTTCATGAGCAGGGCAATGGAAGTATTTGCATTCCCTGATAAAACTGTAAGCTTGATAAAGAGGATATATGAGAAATCAGAGGTAAAAATTAAAGTGGGTGGGTTCCTCTCTGATAATTTCTGTTTGAGCACTGGAACCAGGCAGGATCGTCCTCTTTCCCCTTTGTTATTTGCATGGTAGGCAAGAAAAGCTGGATCTACTTGCAGATGATATAATTTTATACCTGATAAAACTAGAATAAGGACATTTCAGTGTTGTGGAACATTTTGAGACAGTTTCAAATCTTTTTAGGATGCAAAATTAATGAAGCTAAAACAAAGACAATAGCTATAAATTATGTACCCACACACGAATTGGTTCAGCAATATCCATATTTATGGGGACATGATAAAATGGTGTACTCGGGAGTATGGATTAAAAAGGATTCTGGTGTGGCAGCTAAGGATATGTGGGAAGAGACTAAACAAAAGATAATACAAACACTGAGAAATTGGAGGCTCTGTTTTACGGATATGAATAGAAAGGTACAAGCAGTTAAAATGCTTTTAGTCCCTTTAGTTTTATACACAGGTCAGGCATATTTTTTACTGACCAGAGGAGAGGCTGTGGATAGCAATTTATAAAGAACTGAAGGATTTTATCTGGGGTGGGGGGCAGACGGCAAGAGTCAAGTGGGATAAGCTGATTCTTCCACTAGAACAAGGTGGTCTGGGATTACCCAATTTGAAGGGGTATTTCAGAGTTACAGTTAAGGCTCTTATACATAGAACAAGCAGAAAAAGAAGTTATGTACTCACCATAATGTTCCATGTGTGTTGTCCATCTCGCCTTCATTCTTCACTGGTTGCGTTTGGAACTGATCATCGGTTCCGACTCGGCCATATGCAAAAGCTCTAGGTCTTCCATTGGCTCGTGGCTGTAACCCTATCCCATCATGCCCTAGGAAAGCTCCCCAGATCTTGTTTGCTAATAAAACAATATGCAATAGAAAAACCTAGTCCAAATTTATCAAGCGAAGAAGTTTGGAGAACATATTTTCCCAATCATGACCACTCTGTCCTCCAGGAGTCAAAGGTTAGGGGAAGGAGGGTGGGATGCGAGAATGAAGGCAAGATGGACAACACACAAAGAATGTTATGGTGAGTACATAACGTCTTTATGTGATGTTGTCCTAGCTCGCCTTCATTCTTCACTGGTTGGGACAGCATCCCTAGCACCATATTTCTTGAGTGGCTCATGGGAGAATATTCTTCAGAAGAGTGGACCCAAAACAGGCCCTGTTCCTGGAGGTCAGATCCACTTTGTAATGAATGATAAAGCTATGAGGTGTTGCCCATGTTGCAGCAGCAAAAATGGTGTCAATTGGTAGTCTAGCCTGAAAGGCAGACGAGGCTGCTATCGCTCTCGTAGAATGACCCTTGACTTTAAAGGGTAGATTTTTGTTGTGAAATCTGAATGTAAAGGTAGTGCAATGTGACAGCCATTTTGAAAGTGTGACCTTAGATACAGGACTACCTTTTTTGATTCTGAAAATGAAACAAATAACTGGTCAGATTTTCTAAAGTCCTTTGTCCTATGAAAGTAGAAACTTAATTGTCTATGTACATCCAGTTGGTGTAGCGAATATTCTGCCTTGCTGCCATAGTCAGGAAAAAACACTTTTAGGAAGGATGGGTTTGTTTGAAGGGAAACTCTGTCACTGTGGAAAAGTATGTAGGGGGTGGGGCTTTATAGATAATGCTTGTAGCTCTGAAACTCTTCTAGCAGAAGTGATGGCAATCAAATTAACCGTCTTCCACGTCAAGAACTTTAGAGCACAGGACAATGCAGGTTCAAAGGGTGGAAGAATCAAGCAGGATAAAACAAAATTTAGGCCTCATGGTGGTAAAAGGGTCTTAATGGGTGGTCTTAATAACTTATTGCCCTTCAGAAAAGCTTTGCATAGTCTGTGAGACATCAGACTGGGGCCCAAATCACTTACATGAAAATTAGATATCACTGCTAACTGGACTTGAATGGTAGCCGCAGCTGCGCCTTCACTGAACAGCTTTGTTAAAAATTCAAGAATGAAACCTATGGGTGCAGAAAAGGGATCAATGTGGTTACTTAATACCCAGGAAGAAAATCCTTTCCACTTACTCAAGTATAATTTCCTCATTGAAGCCTTATGAGATGAGATCAAGATATGTTTCACAGATGAAGAAAGGTTAGGCAGCCTGGCTATATCTGGAACTGGAGCAGCCAAGCTGTCAATTTGAGGGTTTGAAGAGAGGGATGGAATATCCCTGAAGCACGAGTCAGAAGGTCTGGAACTGGGTCCAGAACCCATAGCTCCTGCTGGAGATGAGGCCAAAGGAAGGGGAACTAGACTTGACAAGGCCAGCATGGGGCGACGAGAATCAAACTGCTTCCCAATGAGCAGGTATCAAGGGAAAGGGAGGGAAGGCATAGAGGAGACCTGAGGGCCAATCGTGTACAAGTGAATCCTTTGGTGACTCCCCCAGAGGGGGGATTAGGGCAAATAGCTGCTGCATTTGACATTCATGGACATGGCAAAAAGGTTGCAGCAAGGCTGGCCCCATTTACGGAAAATCATCTCCGCTACTTCTTGTTTTAGGTACCACTCGTGAGGCATCAGAATCGCTCTGCTGAGTTTGTTTGCTATCACAATGGATTTCCCCGGGATGTGCATTGCTATTAGAAAGCGTTGGGAGGTAATCACCCACTGCCATACTCTCAGGGCCTCTCGACAAAGGGGGTAGGTCCTGGTCCCTCTTTGTTTGTTTATGCACCAAACAACTGACATGTTGTCCATCTGTATTGCAATAGTTCCTAGCAGAAGAGAGTCCTGAAGTGCTTGCAATGCCAACAGCACTGCTCTCATCTCTAGAACGTTGATGTGCAAATGGGCCTCTTGATCCTGCCAAATGCCTTGGACTGTCCTTTCTAAAAAATGTCCCCCCACTGTGGCTAATGGCTGTGGAGGAACAAAGGGTCGGCCTAATGTCACATGAGAGGAGTGAAGCCACCAGCAAACGTCTTTCTTGCAGGACTCCGTTATCAGAATTTGGTGGAACAAGGGCAGTTCCTGCGATGACCACTGAATGAATAGTAGCCACTGCAGAATCCTCATGTGCAGGCATGCTAATGGAACTAAGTTTATTGCTGCTACCATGGTTCCCAAGACTTTCAGGCCTGTCCTTGCCTGTACTCTTTTCTTGGAAAGAAGGTTTAAGATCTGATTTCACAGTACTTGAACTCTTTCTGGAGAAAGTTTTGCCATCATTTTTACTGTGTCTAGCTCTGCTCCTATAAAAATGATACGTTGAGATGGCAACAAGGCAGATTTTTTGTAATTTATCGTGATTCCTAGATGAGAACAGAGAAGTAATGTGATGTCTCTTGCTTTTAGTAGTAGATGCTTGGTGGTGGCAGTTAGAAGCCAGTCGTCCAGAAACAGAAACTCTCAGAATCCTAGACGTCTCAAGTGGGCCATAACTACTACCATACACTTGGTGAACACTCAGGGGGCTGTAGTGAAACCAAAGGGCAGAGCCCGAAATTGGTAGTGACTGGCTCCCAGCCGGAAGCGCACGTGACTCCTGGATAACCTGCCCATTTTTATGTGGTAGTATGCATCCTGGAGGTCTATACAGCTCATCCAATAGTCTTTTCCCAGAAAAGGGAATATCGACTGCAGTGTTACCATCCGAAGCTTTATTTTTCTTACTGATTTGTTTAATCTGCTGAGATCCAGTATGGTTCTCCAGGGTCTATATCACAACGTTGAACTAACAAAAGTTTGATCGCTGTAATATCAAACCTTAAAGTCCAAAACCCAACAAAACCGAAAACACAGAACAGCGATTTTTTTCCCAGGGAAAAAAAAAATCTCTGTTCCATGACAAAAAAACCCCAAAAAACAAACAAAAAAAAACTTAACCTTAAACTAAAGTGGAGGGCTTCGCCTCCCACACCCTCCTACTTAAATATACCAACTCCAAGATCGCACCACAGTGGAGGAAATAGCAAAGCCCCAAAAATGGCCCACTGATTTTTTTTTCCTGTGAAAAAAGTCGATGTGCCATGGCTTCGCTATTTTCAACTTACGGACTTTAGGGTTCGATATTACAAAGTTCAAACTTATTTTAGTTTGACGTTGTAATATAGACCTGGGTCTCCACTCCCCTGTTCCCTTTGGCACTAAAAAGAACCTTGAGAAACTTCCAGATTCTATTTGATCTGCAGGAACTGTTTGGATGACTCTTTTTACTAGCAACTTTTGAATTTCTAGAGTTGCCTGTTCCCTCTGGCTGGGTAGAACGTTTGGTATGTTCTTTATATTTGGGACAGGGAAGGAAAATGATACAGAGTAACCTCTGGATACAATACTTTGCACCCACTTGTCTTTTGTTATTTCCAGCCAGGCTCCTGGATACAAAGATAAAGCGATCCCAGACTACCTCCAGAGCAGGACCGATGGGCCTCCCTTCAGGAGTGCTGAAACGGCCTACCACGGAATGAATCCCTGTCGACCTGATTCTGCAGACCCCCTCGGTCATGTGGACAGCATCTTCCATTACTACTTCCTCCTCTGTCCCTGGGGGAAGAATCACCACGTATGTCTTGAAAAGCTCCCTGGGATTTTCAGAACCACATTTTTCCACCCTTTTGACCTTTAGGATAAGGTCTAGAAAGTACAGGAAAATGGACTCCTATGCCAGAGAGAGTTTTTCCTTCTTGTTCACACCTGGTTGGTATATGTCCTTGATTTTCAGCCCGAACAAGGACGATCCTTTGAAGGGGGAATTTATAAAGGAAGATTTTAAAGGGCTTCACAAACTCACACAAGTGCATCCAGTAATGTCTCCTCAGGGAAATTCCTGAACCCGCTGCTTTACTCGCTCCATCTGGTGCATAAGAAATGAGTTTCATGGAGGAGTTAACCACAGATTTTAAGGTGGAGAGCTGAGAGGAAACTTTGTCTGATATTACTGCAACTACTGTACCTTGGAGAGTATCTCCTAGCTCCTTCAGATCACCTCTTTGTAGCCTAGTAAAGTGTGCCAGATAATTCAACTGAGTGCAACAGTCATTGAAGAGAACACGCGCTTCCCATATCTGTTCATCATATGAGACTCCTTGTTCGGTGGATGGACGGATGAGGATGTCTCAGAAAGTTCCTTTTTGGTGGCTGCCGCCACTTCCATAGCATCTACTGGAATACCATTAGTAAGAAAATCTTTATCTGAAGGTGCTGAGATAAACCTGTTTGGCCAGGAGGAACTGACTCCACTATGTCTGGAGACTCCCAAGAGGCAGAAGAGAGAGACCCAAAGGCTTTCAGGTATACAGACTCCTCCTCAGAAGGGTTGATGGACTTCCAACCTCGTCTCTGCTTAAGGATTTCTAGGATGTCTGCAAAGGAGACATCCTCAGAGGGCGACCGTGGGGACCCTTCTGACTCATCGAGGTCTGTATCAGAGGTGACTGACTCCTCTTGGGGAGTCAAAATGCTTCCTCTTGTAGTGTCTCTTTCAAGGGATCTCTTCAGAAGGGTATGTTGGAAAGATTTCAGAAGAGGGGGAATCCCCCAATGAGGTATCCTGAGGCCTAGGGTCTCCATGTGTCTGTGGATGGTGTGGTGCCAAGACAGATGCCGGTGCTTTTGGGGGAAGAATGTCAGTACTTAAGAGTGGAGATGACTGTGGAGACAGCACTCTCATCACCTCAAACCCCCCCCTCCCCTGATATGATGATGCCTCCAGTTCCGAAGAGCCAGAAGGGATCCCCGGGACCAAGGGGGTTGGGCTCGGAGGCCAATGTAGGAGCCGAGCTCACCTGCGCCAAAGCCCCAAGAGGTAAGTTCAGATCCGACAAATGTCGGATCCGACTCCCCTCCCTGGACCTAACCAGAAAGTGTCGGCTCCTAGGATCCTCGAGGTCAGACAGAACCGAGGATGTCGACGCAGATGTCGGACCTGAAGAACCTGGAGTAGGTCTTGGTGCCGATGGTTCCACTGCAATAGGTTCTAGACATTCCGGCTCCAAGGTACCAGGTCGGCTTAGAGGAGGACTCAATGTCGAAAGGGAGATCTTGGTCGGCTCCAAATCCCTCTGGGTTGGAGCCCATAGAAGTTTGGCCAGTGCCGGTGCCCTTAAAAGTCTGCGCACCACCCGATCCACATCAATCATCAGAAAGACTCCTGGAGGACCGAGAGGAGGGAGCAGGACATCCAATAGATTGTAGAACAGGTGACCTTAAAGTAGGGCAGACCAGTACCAATTCTGGGGACCGGCACCATAATTCAAATACTTAAGGAGCCAATAATGAAGATTTTTCGGGCCCAACAAACTTTGGGTCTGGAGAAGAAACTTTGGTCAGCTTTTCTGCTGGCTCTAATTAGCCAGAAGAAGGGGATGACCTTTTACCAGATTTATCAGACTTGGATAAAGGAGACTTGGTCAGTTTGGAAGTGCCCTGGCCTTCTTCTAATGCTTCAGTGAAGGGGAACGTCAGTAAGCCTCTGACAATAAGCTTGTTCTTCCTTTCAAGAAGCACTCTAGAACTAAAAGAGTGGCAAATGGAGCAGGTTTCTTGCAGATACAAGGCCCCAAGACAATATACACAAATAGTGTGTCCATCCATGATGGACATTTTCTGGCTACACTTCACACACTTTTTAAAACCAGAGGGTTTGGTCTCTTTATGTTCCTTAGACATAACCAGTCTACTAACAGACAACAACAAATATAAGAAAAAGTGTACAGCTACTTAACAGTTTAATAGATAAATGCAAGCTATGACTATACTATACATAAAACTTTGTTTTTTTTTTAAACAACAAGAAGACAAAAACCTTAGCAACTACAGAATGGGGAAAGAAGTGGCAGTTCTCTAACTAAAATGAAACTGCCCAGAGAAAATGGAGGGGGAAGGGAAGAGGATAGCCCTCTAACTTAAACTGGCAACGGCAGTTCTCTAATTCAAATGAGCTGTCAGTTTTGGTTAGGAGTAAGTAACAGGAGCAAAAAGATTCTTCACACACACACTAAATTAAATGAGTGTGCAAAAGGGCCAGGCAAAGGATAAAAAGACAGCCCTCTAACGGGCTTTAAACAGTAAATTTAAGCCAGGATAGGGAGTAACACAGGGCCTAATGGACAAACAACACCCAGAAAACAAATCAGAAGAATGAGCTCTCTAAACCAACTAGATTATTATTTAAAAGCTAATCTTTAAGTTTTTTAAACAGCAAAAAACACCAAATATAACAGTAAGAAGAACATTTTTTCCAACTTAGCCAGAGCCAAAATGGAAGCACCCAATCTGTTTAGCTAAAAACTAGATCTGGGAAGCTTTCCTAGGACATGATGGGATAGAGATACAGCCACAAATCAGTGGAAGACCTCGAGCTTTTGTATACAGCCGAGTTGGAACAGAGGATCAGTTCCGAACCCAACCAGTGAAGAATGAAGGTGAGATAGGACATCATATCATATAATTCAAAGTGGAAAGGGATGATGATGAAATGAGGGGAAGCTCAAGAAACAAGGACAGAATGGGATTTTGAATGCAGATCCTTGAGGAGAATAACAATAACCATACAGAATATTATATTCATAAAGTAGCAGAAAGTATTATAAGAACTGAGCCAACATGGGAATGGAGAAAGGAGATTCTCCCAACAGAGATGACTGCAATTAGGTATGCAGATAATAGGCAAGAAGGGGCTAGAATTTCTTGGAAAAAAACGGCAAAAGAAGTAAGGTACTGAGATCAAATCATTACAGAGGGAAAGGTAATAGAATGTGAAGAGGCCAAGAATTTATTGGAACTGCAGGCTAGAGACTGTGTTCCCTATCAAGGATTGCTATCAGAATACAGGCAAAGATAAAGAAATAGTGAAATCCTAAGCAAAAGACCAGCACTGGTAGAGTTTTTAGTAGAATCTGAAACAGAAGCAGCTGTTAAAAAAGGAATAATTAATATCACATACAAAAACTGCATGATAACTACAACAACCTATCAGAGGAAGTCAGGAGCGGCCTTAGGTCAACTGGTATCCTAGGTGAAAGGGCTCCATAGCGCCCCCCACCACACCATCCGGTGCCCCCATCCTGGTCTACCTGCACCATCCAATTACTGGAAAAGCGCCCCTGCTACAGTAGCGTCCTAGGCGACCGCCTAGTTGGCCTATGCCTAAGGCCGGCTATGGAGGAAGTTAGAAAGTATTGTGAAGAGACAGTGGATATGCAATTTACAAAGAAACAATAGGGATCTATGTATATCTCCCAAATATGCATCAGAGTCTAGACGATTTAGGATCTTTGCTAGGAAGTGTTTACATAGGTATTTTTATACCCCAAGCAGACTCCAAAGAATTTTTCCTCAGGTGGCTAGTAAATGTTGGATGTGTGAAGGAGCAGAAAGACGTATTTGGGAAAATATTTTCTGGGAGTATAATGAGTTGGCAGACTTTAAAATTTCCCTACAGATTACTCTATGAGAAATCTGGAGGAGCAAATTGGTATGAATAAGGAAGTTATTTTTTTTAGCTATGATACAGAATCGGAATTGCCTAGACATAGTAAGGCCTTGCTGAGTCTAATTATGATGGCTGCCAAAAAAAGCAATTACTAGGAAATGGAAATCAAAGTCTAAACCAGCTGTACTAGAAGTAGTGAATATAGTAACAGAGATAAACCAAATGGAAATGGGGTCTTTAGAAAAGAGTAGGAGCAAATTACATAGGAAAAAATGAAAATTGTGGGAACAAAACATGCAGACGAGGAATGAGGTTTAAAAGAAAGCAGGATTTGACTGACAGTGACTGGATAGATCACAAGTGATGTACAATGTTTGCAACTAAAATTATGTCAATATGGTTTGTTTTCATTTATATAAATGTATGACTGCCTATGTTTCTTGTTTAAAAAGATATACCTACTTAGCCCATAACTTTGAAGTACAGGTATCAAAATGGCAGACTCACAGCTTTCCTAAATATAAAATATTTTCCCAACGAATACAGGATTGAAATATTAATTGTGGTAAACCACAATATATACCAAATGTTAATACTTGACACACCACCTGCTAAAAATATAACAAATCCAGTTACAAACAACAGGAACAGTGCTAGTAGGCAAGTTGTCACAGGGGCATAAGACATCTAGCCATATTTACCTTTAAGTAGATACACTTAATGTTCTTTCCACCCTTTATGACCACTTGACAATATTATTATTATTATCATTATTATTAAAAGTAATTTATTGTCTGCCAGTTTGGCAGACAGATATAAGAGTATGTGCTACTAGAATTAGAAACTGCAGCAATCCCAGGTTTTCTTTTTACAACCTGCATTTGCTTGCTGTGTGACTGAACAAGTGACTTAACCAGTCACTGCCTCTGGGTCACCACTGAAAAGGAATTGTGTGTCCAGTAAATAACTCTATTTTCAGGCATATTTTTGAGATTCTAGTGTCACATATATCTTCTCAAACAAGCATCTAGTTAAACATCACTATATGTGCCAATATAAACTATAACCATGACACATTTAACAAGGCAACTAAAGTTTTATAACAGACATCTTTGAGAAGGCTCATAATTTCAATTACTCTCTTCCTGCATTAACTAGGTTTCAGCAAGAATGCAATATATTAGTTCCCATATTCAGCCACAGTTTTACAAACACACACACACACACACACACACACACACACACACACACACACACACACACACACACACACACACACACACAAACACAAAGCTTCCCTATGTTTTATTTTCTAGTGGTTCCTGCTGAAACTAGGGTAGCTAATAGATGCAGCATAGTTTAGATACAGGTTTGCTGCATCTGGGTCTGCTTATAGTGGCTGTTTATTCTGAGCATGTTTTCCAGGCCATGTTGGATTGAAAGGGGCCTTTCTGAATTCTAGTGAGAGGATTGTGCTGATTGGAACCTGTCTGGTGAACGGTGGTTGGTTGCATCCTCACTGGTCCTTTTGAACCTTTTTCAAGTTTTTAGCTTCTGGTATTTAAGCCCTGCATTTCAGCAGGTTTCTATTTGTTCGCGTGTCATGCAACATCATGCACTGCCGTGCAGCTGTGCGCCATAGCCGGATAGATTAATTCAACAGTTTTGCCCCTCAGTTACACCTGTTTGGCATATACTTCTCAGAAGTACAGGCAAGCACGGAAGGGCTGTGGCTGACTAAGTTTGCGGACGACTGCAAACTGGGTGCTATAACAGAGTCTCCAGCCGACATGGAGATCCTCCAGAAGGGCCTAAATGAGACTGATGCATGGTGTCAAAGCCATGGTCTCAAGCTAAATGCAAAAAAATGTGTAGTAATCCCCTTTGGAAAAAACAGAGTACCTGCAAACTACAACATAGGAAGTAATCCCCTGAAATCTGAAGAAGAAATAAGGGATCTAGGGACCCAAGTAGATAGTCAGCTTTCCTTTGATAACCATGTTGCCAAAGTGGTTAGAAAATCCTTCTATGTGACCCATCTGATCACAAAAGGGTTTGCATCAAGATCTAAGGATATAATGGTGCCCCTCTACTCTTCCCTCATCAGACCCATTATTGAGTACAATGCACCAATTGGAATGTACCTGGCTAGACATCTCCAGCAGCTGGAGAGACCACAAAGGTACCTAACCAAGAGGATTACTGGCCTCAAACAGTTGCCCTATGCAGCACGATTGAAAAAGCTAAGACTGTTCTCTGTTGCATACCACTTTCTCAGAGGCGATCTCTGTCTAACGTACACAGCCATGTCCAACCCAGAATTGTTGAACATTCTCCATCTTAGCAAAACCAAATCTATTCAAGCTACACGCTCTAGGGATATAAACCTCAACACAACAAAGAAAAGAACATGCTGGAGGGATAGATTCCCTTCGCAGAGACTTCCCGTACTATGGAACAGGGCCCCGATCTACATAAGACAGAGCCCCTCACTATCGCTCTTCAAGAGGAACCTTGATGAGTGGATGGGTAACAGTAAGTTCACACCGGGAATCACACCAACAGCACTACTAGATAGGGGCCAAGGGTACTAGCTGCTAGTACAAGGGTCTAGGCAACTACTAAAGGGGTGGTGAATACTGCCCAACGTGGCTGGGCTAATATATGCCTTCGGGCAGATAGCCCAGTACCAACCTATGAACCTATTAGTGTAGCCCCTCATCCTTAGCAGGATCTCTTGAGGCAGTGTAGCAACTGCTTCATGTACACCGACAATCCTCTACTAATAGCTCACTCTAATACAGAGTGTGAGAGATGTATCTACACCAAGAATCTTGAATCCATGCCCCCCCTTCACTCAAAACAGTAACACAGAAGAGGTTGTCAACCTACCCACTATTCATACACAAAGGACGCATCCAACATAAAAATCAACATATGTTAACTACTAAAACACCGGAGACCTCCAAAATGCAAGACTGCTACAACTAATGCAACTCCCACAGCACCCATGACACATTCCAACACCAGTGTCTCACCTACTAAGCCCGTAATACATAACACTTAAAAAAACGAATTTTCTAGTCATTGGATACTCAACAGTGAGACACACAGATGTTCCACTCACCAGGTTGGACAAACAGAAAGTCAGTCAGCTGCTTGTCCAGTGCCAGGATTTGTCAGATCACGCATGCACTCAAGTCTCTTAGCAACAAGTACCACTATGACTCTGTCATAGTTCATATTGGAGTGAATGACCTGAGATGTACCTGACTGGACTATATGAAGAGAAACATGATTGAGCTCTCTGAGTACATGTCCCAGCCAGGTATGTCCCAAACTTTCAGCAGCATACTACCCTCACCTAGAATGATGCCACAGTATAAACAAAATAATGATTGATTTCAATAACTGGCTTACTTTTGGTGTCATTCAAAGGGGATTCAGTTCCTGTCAGCCTGGGAAGCCATCGTTGACAAACCTCACTGCTTTGCCACAGACAGTATGCACCTGGCACCTCTAGGCTTTTGGCTGCTGTCAAAGGTTCTTGCCTCTCACACAGTGCCATTTTTAGACAAAGTCTTGAAAACAAACTTACCGATGTGAAATCTGCCAATTGTAACAAAATAAGAGAGACAGAAACCTGGCTCAAAGCCTGAGACAGTACCCTTGTCTTGCAAGGCTACAATGCCTTCCACACCTTCAGACTGCAAAATGAACATGTGAGAACCAAAGGAAGCAGTGTTTCTGTCTACATTAGAGATAAATTCACCTCCTGCCTGCTTAGACTGGATAACTCCATGACGTTACTCAAGCTTAGATTACAGTGTGTAAAACCCCATTCAAGTCATAGCCAATTACAGATTCCCCACCATGGGTCATGAAGCACACAAAGCCTACTTGACCAAACTGGAGACAATCCAAATACTACTGAACACTCTGATTATGGGGATTTCAAGTATCCCATCATCAACTGGGAAACCTATCCTAGCCCTAACCCACTAGTGCTAAAGTTCCCTGACTTTGTTAACTCAAATGCACTGGAACAAATTGTTCATACCCAGACAAGAGGAACAAACATACTAGATCTGGTCCTCAATAACATGTTAAATGAATGCACTACAGCAACTGTCAGACCCTCAGCTAAATTTGACCACAAATCAGTCACCTTCAAGCAGACACTAACACCAGAACTAACAAAGGGCAAAACTATACACTGCTAGGTGAAGGTATACATGCATTCCGAGCCCCACCCCCAGCTGGAAGTGGTAACTACACCAAAGCATATACTAAAGCCCTGTACACTCACTTGCATAAGTGTATAGACTTGGCTGTACCAGAAAGAATCAAAGTTAGAGCCCCAAGTAAAAACAAGCCTCCATGGTACACATCCAGTATCAACAAACTTTACAATAAATGCAAAAAACTGCTGTCCATGAAAACAAAGGTGAGATCCCAACAATGGAAAAGCACCCTCCTCAGCATCAACAGACAAATAAGACAATTTCTCAAATCCTCTAAGGGCCTCTTTGAGAAAAACACAACTAGCACAATCAAGCATAACCATAAGGCCTTTTACAGCTATGTACATAGTCTACAAGGTGGGAGTCAAGCATGTACAAAACTAGTGACCAACGGTATCACACACACTGACCTCACAGAGACAGTAAACTTTCTAGTGGATAGGTTTGGTGAAAATTTCACCCCTCTATCCCTTCCAAATTTATCAAAGATCTTGGCCCAAACTCCCCTTGACCCTATATATCTGAAGAACAGGTCATCAAAACCTTGTCCAAGGCAAAAATCACAGCCTCTATGGGGCTAGACAACATCCCAGGTTGTCTTCTAAACAGGGTAAAACATGAACTAGCATCACCATTAAGAACCCTTTTCAATCATAGTCTAACCGCAGGCTTTGTTCCTGCAGAATGGAGAACAGCAACAGTTACTCCCCTCCAGAAAGGCAGCCTAGCAACAGACCCGGGGAATTACAGACCCATAAGCCTGATCAGCCTCATCTATCAGGCCATGGTTCACAGGTAGGTACTAGGCTATTGGCCTTAGGGGCTATATAAGCCTAGCCAAATGGTACCCTAGTTTTGCCATCCAAGAAAATTATTTTCCTGTGCCCTTGTCAATCAGAGCCACAGAAAAGATCCCCGGGGTGAATTTCCTATCTCCCATCCAATCATCAACATTTTTCTTGAGTGCTAATTAGGAGCTTTGTTTGATATAGATAGGTAGTTTGTTCCAGAGTATGGGAAGTCTCTGGGACAGGAATCTATCCCTCCAGCATGTTCTGTTTATTGTGGTGACAAGGTTTCGGTACCTAGAGTGTATAGCTTGGAAGAATTGGGATTTCTTTAAGTGGAGCATGTCCAACAGCTCTGGGTTTGACATAACTTTGTATGTTAGGCAAAGATCGCCTCTGAGTAGGCGATATGCAACTGAGTAAAGCTGGAGGTTTTTGAGACAGTCTGCGTAGGGCATCTGTTTGAGGCCGGTAATCCTCTTTGTGAGGTATTACTGCGGCCTTTCCAGTTGTTGTAGATGTCTTGTGAGGTACATACCAAAAGGGGTGTTGTACTCTATAATGGGTCTAATGAGGGATGAGTAGAGGGGAACAATTACCTCTTTTTTTCTGGATGAGAAACCTGATGAGGTGTGCCACATAGAAGGATTTACTGACTACTGTGGCGATGTGATTATCAAAGGAGAGACTACTGTCCACCTGTGTCCCAAGGTCTCTTTTCACACTTTCAGTGTTAAGTAGACTACCGCCTACGTGATAGTTCATGGGTACAGAGTTTTTACCAAAGGGGATGACAATGCACTTTTTGGCATTGAGCTTGAGGCCATGGCTTTGACACCAAGCATCTGCCTCAGTGAGGCACTTTTGTAGGATGTCCACATCATTAGGAGTTTTGATTATGGTGCCTAGTTTGCAGTCATCTATGAACTTTGTTAGCCAAAGACCTTCTGTGTTAGCCTGTACTTCAGAGAAGTAGATACCAAACAGGAGAGGACCCAGGACTGAACCCTGTGGTACTCCACTTGTCACTGGTCTGAAGTTGGATTTAGAATGTGCTACTTTCATAGTGTGGGTTCTGTCAGTGAGCCAGTTGGCAACCCATAGGGATTTATACCTAGTTTAGTGAGTTTATCTATCATTCCAGAGTGGGGGATGGTGTTGAAAGCCTTGGCAAGATCTAGATAGGCTGTGTGAACCACCTTACCCTCATCTACGGCTTTGGTGACCGCTTCAAAGAAGTCTATCAGGTTTAGGAGACATGATCTGCCTTTTACAAACATGAACTGGGTAGGGTCCAGAGTTTGGAGATTACCAATGTCATTGTTTATAAATTGCATGATGATACGTTCCATAGCCTTGCAGACCAGGCTCATCAGGCTAATGGGGCAGTAGGTCATGGGGTCTGTGGTGGCTCCCTCTTTGTGGAGTAGGATAACTTTTGCTGTGCGCCATTCAGTGTGTTTTTTTTACCTGTGCAGCCGTGCTTACAGGAACTTTGCATTCTTTCGGTATAAAGATGGGCCCCTTAGGGTGTGAGAGAGGGGTAAAATTAGCACTGAACCTACCTGCCAGGATGCTGGCAATATCAGTTGGTTCTGTATATTTAGTGCCACTGTGCTGTAACTCAGAGCAGATCTGAGTGTTGCCACTGACATTCTTGACATAACTATAGAATGCTTTGTGGTTGTCTTTGGAATCAGTGGTGATACTGTTTTTGTAATTAGCTTTGGAGGATTTCATGAGGGATCTCAGCTTCTTACTGAGGCTGACCACGGAGTTCCTCCAATCATGGGATTTTACTCTTTTTTTTGCAACAGTTTTTTTCTTCTGTTGTAGAGTTTGTTTATGGCAGGGGATCACCAGATTGCCTATCTTTTTTAGGAGGCTACCATTTTGGTTCTGTTAGGGATTGCATGATCCATGCACTTGTGTACATGCTTATAAAGTGCATTTGTATAGGATTCGGCAGTTGTACTTCTATTGTCTGTCAGCATGGGTGTCGTGAAGTTTGCTACTTCTTTCTTAAGAAGCGTGAAGTTGGCTTTGGAGAAATTTTTTTACAGTGGTTTCTCTAATGGGGGTGTGGGGGTGGGATATGGATGTCTAGGGTGATTAGCTTGTGGATGGATCTGACCAACGAGGAATTATCCTCTGGTGTGGAACACTGGTTGCCCATGTTGGTAATGACCAGGTCTAGGATATTGTTGCCCCTGGTGGGGGTGTGTATAAGTTGATCCAAGACGTTGGAATTTATGAATTCCAGAAAAACGTTGAGCACAAGAGTTGGCACATGAGTAGTTTTCCAGTTAATGGTGGGGTAGGTGAAATCGCCCATTATTAGGATGTTAGGTTGTACCCTAACATTTTCCAGTGTATCAAGAAATGAGGAGTGAGAATCCTGGGGCATGGTGGGGGATCTGTAGCAAGCTACAATTTGGATTGCAGTCTTGCCCAGAGTTAGTTGCACTTGGATAATCTCGGATGCATTATGCTGAGCAACTAGCCTGGAGGTGTGGATATCCTTAATGAATATGGACACGCCTCCGCCTTTAGTGTTTCCGTCCAGGTTAAGTGGCCGAAAGGTGTGGTATGAATTATAGCCTGGTAATGCAGGGGTGCTCTCTGGAGCCTTGAACCAGGTCTCTGTCACTGCACAGATGTGGATGTTCTCTATTTTAAGGAGTGCCTCGAGTGAGTGCATTTTGAGGTTTAGACATCTAGCATTAAGTAGCATTACTCTCAGATTTTGCTTGCTTGTACCTGTTATGGCGGTGAATTTGTCATTTGAACCTTGCCTAAAAAGGCACTATAGGGGTGGCAAGAGCCTTAGCCAGTATCCGGAATCCCAAGGGCGACAGGTGCAAGCCATCTCTGGCAAAGCATCGTGGTTTGTCAATCATGTCATCCCAGGCAGATAGATACTGGATCCCATTAGAATGACACCAGAAGCTTAGCCAATTGTTGAAGTCAGTCATTTTGCCCTTGTACTATGGTATCATTCTGGGTGATGGCAGGATGATACTCATGGCTAGGGTCACACCTGCCTGGGCTACAAGATCGGACAGCTCCTCCATGTCTCTTTTCATGTAGTCCAGGGAGGTACATCTCAGGTCATTCACACCAACATGGACAATGACAGAGTCATATCTGTACTTTTTGTGGAGTTGTGGAATGTATGACTATGGATCTCATAAATAAAGACATAGGTGACCTCCACACCCTGGATCCTACTCAATTGGGCTTCATCAAGGGCAAATCCTACCTGTTAAATCCTGTGAATTTTTTCGAAAATGTGACCAGGGCTATTGAAGGCAAATTTGTGCACACAGGACACCTCGACTTGGGAATGGCTTTCGACACAATCCCACACTCAGGCATTACCAATAAACTTAGCAAACTGAATGTAAACCCCTTTGTTGTAAGATGGGTTGCTAATTGGCTCACACACCAGATACACACTATCAAAGGGAGTGACTCTACATCAACCAGCAGATCTGTTACCAGCAGGGTGCCACAGAGGTCAGTGCTGGGCCCCTTACTGTTTGGTATACACTTCTCAGAAGTTCATGTCAAAACTAAGAGGCTGTGGCTGACCAAGTTTGCAGATGACTGCAAACTGGGTGCAATTACTGAATCCCCAAATGATGTCAGTATACTCCAGGTGGGTCTTAGGCAGACCAATGACTGGTGTCTTAGTCACGGTCTCAGACTGAATGCAAAGGTATTCCTCATCATTACTTTCAGCACAATGTCCCTTCCACTATCAAATCAACAATAATACCTTAAGTACCCGTGAAGTGGTAAGGGACTCGGGTTCACAAGTTGACCGCGACCTTAACCTTGACCACCATGTGTATACTGTAGTAAGGAAGGCTTTCTACATAGCACATTTGATTAGTAAAGGCATCACCTGGACAGCAAAACAGGTTATAACCCCTCTATACTTCGCACTAATCTGGCCCATAATTGAGTATAACACCCAGTTCAGCATGTACCATACACAAAGCACCTGCAGCAATTGGAGAAACCTCAGAGGTTTCTAACAAAGAAGATCAAGGGACTCCAGCACATGCTGTACACAGACTGACTAAAGTCCCTGTCACTTTACTCTGCATCATACAGACTTCTTTGGGAGACTTATGCCTGGCTTACAAAGCAATCTCAGAACAAAACCTAATGAACTTGCTGGATATCTGTAAATCAAACAGGGCCAGGGCCATCCAGTCCAGGGACCTAAATATGGCCTGAGATTTAAACAGGACATGCTGGAGGGAAATATTTATCTCCCAGTGAATGCCACTTCTTTGGAATAGTCTACCTGTTCAAGTGAAGCAGAGCATCTCTATGACACTGTTCCAAAGGAACATGGATGAGTGGATGGGGCACCGGAAATTCTTACCAGGAATAGTGCCCATAACCCTCCTGGAAATGGGCAGTCAAAACTAAATGCAATCTTGGGTATTGACTAACATTTCTATAGCATTACATTGGGATGAAACAGCTAGGCTTGAAATGACCTTCGGGTCAATAACATGGTAATCCTCCTATGATCCTATGATTACAACCTGATTACAAAGTAAAGAAAGGATAAAAATATATATACATATATTTTATGGACACTTTAAAATATCACCCTTTATGCCACAATTCAACTAACATTATAACGTGAAAAAGAATTAAACACAGCTGAACACCACCATGTGAAAACATTGTCCACAGGATTTAATAAACTCCGTGCAGGCACAGTGTACAGTCTACACAGAATGATACCAAGTCCATGTGCATGGTTGCCCCTCAGTAACGCACCATGCATAGTAATGATGGTGTGTTGCCGAGGGAGAGCCCAGGAACATGGTTATTGAATCAGTGTTTGGAGTATAGTGCTGTGTCCGCAGATGAGTAAGACACTCCCTGCACTGTCCAATTGTATTATTCTAATGTTATTTGTTTTCTTAAAGGATGTTTGCATGGCATGGTACAGAGCACATAAATGCTAAGGGGCACTAAGACACCTGCCAGACATCTAAAAATAGAAACCATATGCATTTATTGAAATGTCATATTTAAGAGTCACTAAGTGGGTTTGCATAGCCACAGCGATGCTCAAGAGTGCTTATCGGTAGCTCAGAGGTGTATGTAAAAGTATAGCAGAATTCCTCATATTCATGTAGCTAACTGGGTAGAGTTAAAGCCTCATGTGTAGTAGGTTCAGAGTTTTAATATATGGAAGGGAAAAATAAGCATTATTTTTTGAAATGCAAATTATGCCAATTATTTTAAATCATGGCCCGCTGTACTAAGCTAAGCTCTGCTAAGACCTGCCAAGACCTGATAAGCACCGCATAAACACAATAACAGCTGAAAATGTTTATGCCCTGTTTGGCTGGTTTGCGCTATTTCTGCTGGTGTTCACACTGCTCAGCTGCACTGGTTTGCGTGCTGCTAAGCAATGTTGCATTTTTTTTAAATGTTGCCCAATGGTGTGTAAAGGTGGGAAAAAGCCTATATTAAGCCCAGTAGGTGGGAATACAACAGAAGCTGTTGGAGTTCTCTCTCTCTGAAAGGTACGATGGCAGGTGTTGGTGAGGGTTTGAGCTTTCAGGTGCAGCATTAGGGGATTTTGGAGTCCAGGGTCATGGTTGGACTACTAGTAAAAAGAACATGATGACTGGCTGCTGCAGGGAGTTTTCCAGGGCTGGGAGTGTAAGGTGGAGGACTGGGAACAGCTAGCAAGGGAACTCATTAGTGTAACTGGTATCCCCCACACAGGTGACCAGTGTCGACACCACAGGGAATGCCCCACATATGTAAGTAATTTCACCTCTGTTTCACCAATAACTAATCTAAATGTCTGCTAAACTGGTATGTATAATGGTGTGCTTCTCTCCCAACAGCTACAGAGGAGAGGGCTTGCAACAGTGAGTTGCATGCAGAGTGCTTGGCCAGGTTGCACAGTGAGTGTGGCAAGTATGGATGTATTATGCTAACTGTAGTGAAATAATCAAGAAAGAGTAAAGTACATGCAGTAAAGTTTGTATTGCAATAAATGTGGACTTAGAGCTGTAGTGCAATAAAAACATAAAACAATAACATTAACGGCATTAAAGTATATACATTAAAGTCTGTAGTGCAATAATTGTGGAAGTAGAGCTGTACTGCAAGACCTGAATAATGACAGCTGCTGTGCAATAAAAACTCAAAAAAATACCAGACTCTGCACTGAAGTATATACAATAAAGTCTGTAGTGCAATAAGTGTGGAATTAGAGCTGTTTTGCAAGAAATGAATAATGCCAACTGTTCTGCAATAACTCTTGAACCAATACCAATAACACCAAGGTAACTTATGTACATCAGCAGTGTCTAGTTTTAACCATTGCAGTACAGCTGTATGCATTCAGGGTGTAAGGTAAGGTGCTGCAGTCAAGTATAACACTGTAATAGCTGTAGAATGCAAACAATGGTTGCCAAATGTATTGCTTAACACATACAGTATTATTCAAGACCATTTCTAGGCCAATAATGTTCACATAATGCTTTGCCATCCACAAGTAAGCAAGGTATATGGGTGAGGTAGTCCACTCCATGACCTGATATTGTCTGTTGACTTCACAGATGTTGCAACACACTAACAATATAATGTGCACACCTGCATTCTATACACTAATGTACAGATTATCTATTATATCTGTACTACTTGCATTTCATGCATGTCACTGCAGTCTAGTATAAAACTGTAGTACTACTACCAGGTCATATTTTGGGTCCAGGTGAGCTCTAGGCAAATATCAGTCAGTAAACAGCAGTGACTCAGTAGCTCAGTTTGTTAAATGATCTGTATGTACTACATTTTCCCACACACAGACCAGGGTTTGAATCCAGTGCTATGTAGCACTAAACATTACAGTATCAGTTGCGTAATATTTACCGATTCTCTCTCCACAGGAACTACTGGTAGATGGGTGAGGTAGCCTGCATTATGACTAAATAATTGTGTGTTTAGATGTCACCGACTGTTAAAATCATTAGCAAGAATGTGAAACTACAGCATAAAATAAAGGGAATAAATATAATAATAAAAAATAAATAAAATGAAATAAATAAAATGTGTAGTCTTAGTATCGTTGTATGCCTAGAGTGACTGTTAAAAGTTGCTGCAGCCAATTCATACATTCCATGCAGATGTCCTCTGCAGTCACTGCTATTGCGTTCTACCCCATGGCTGCCAAGCAAGGCATGATAGTTGCTTAGTGTCTGTACTGTACACAAACATCTCTCAGGTGTCACGCTGTCACATAATCCAATTAGTAGTGCGTACTCCGTCTGTCACAGGATTACCATCAAAATGGTTACCTAAATTGTAAAGTATCACTACAATGGCCCACAGTACACCTTGGTCATTATATAGGTCCACCTAATGTGCAAGTGTTCTGTGTAGTTGTGTACCTGCAGTTGTTACTGCTTGGCCCATACTGCCCCATGTGAACAGTTTGAGAGGAATGTACCTGCTACAGCAGCAGCAAAAGGGGACTTGTACACATAAAGAAAGGACAGACCCATAGAGTAGACAGCAGTACTGTTGTCAAGTAAATAGCCAATAATTGTACTAATGTACTGTTTTTCTCTCTCCCCACCCATTATCTTCATTTATTTATTATTGTTATTCATTGGGTATGGTTTACTATTAAGATATGTTGTTACAATAACTGCATTTTGAGGCATGTGTTTTATTATTATGTATTATAATAGTTGCATATTAACATATCTTGTTGAATTACCTATTTTGTTGGCCTTATGCTGTAACTGTTACTGGCATGCTGTTAACATACTGACTATTTGTTATTTATTGTTGTGTTTCACATAATATGCATTGACATGTAAACTGGGTTATTTCCACTGTTCTGGCATGGAGCTATTACTAACAATGTTGTGTTTGTAACAAACCTATGTTTAATACTATACATCCATCACCAAAGCAGATCAGGGTAGGCCGTTTCCTGGTGATCCACCTACCTTGCCTCATCTGGCCGTGGCACCCAGTCCTGGAACGTCAGGACCCAGGCCAGCTGTGCCCCCCCCTCCACTGTCCCTGCACCACCTACATTGGGTAGAACCACTTCAGGGGACAGAGCCCTGCCTCCCTCTGGGAGCAGTGGTGGAGGGGTGTAGTCACCAAAGGGCAACTGTTAGTCATGGTGTGCATGATCGTTCATCCGACCTATGAATGTCACATGCACCAGATTGAGTGCACACTGGCTGGCCCTGGTGCTCTGCCTCCAGCACAGCCACTTTTGGGGCAGTGAAGTAGTAGTATCGACTGTCCCACAGGTGAGGCGTTGAGTCACACTGCTGCCATCTGGAGGCACATGCACTCAGAGTCTGCAACACCTACCTCATCCAAGGTGTTTACCCCCTGATGTGTCACAAACTGCCCCTGTCTACTGTCTCATCTGTCTTGTCTGTCTGCAAAGGCATCCTCTCCTACCCAACTTACCTCCTCCCCACATGTACCAATGTCCCTTCCCCAACATTCCACTCTCTCCTTATAAAAAAAAAAAAAAAAAAAAGCAAAAAGGGCCCCTGTCCCACAAAAAAGTATCTCCCCATACATAGCTCTCCATTTAGCACACATGTCCACTGGACACAACTAATTTGGTCCAATTGGCTTGACAAACCATTTATGTTGTCCTCACCCCTCTCTCTGGAGTCTGAGAGTCCAAATTCATCTACAAAATGTCAAAATGCACAGCTGTTGCTGTATAAGCAATGGATTCTAATCTATGATAGCTATGATTTTTTCCTACAACCTTCCTGCACATCCCTACCTGCTTTACACATATGTCCCCCCCCGCTTGCCTCCATTTCACCACTTTCCTATCACACCATTTTCTTTATATTTTTTAGTGTAGGTTTGCACAGAGTTGCACGGAGTGGCATGCCGCTTCACTTAGCTCAGCTTAAATGAGCTTCAATGTGCTTTAATGACTGTATATGTTTATTACATTGTTAATCACATGTAGAAAATAAACACCTCTGCCAGGTTTTGAACCCAGGCCCTTTTCAACTGTTGCATACTGCATTAACCCAGCATGTTACACAGGTCTTAGATTAAACAGGTGTTTCCAGCAAAACAAACTGATTGCTACCTACGGCCATTAAGCATGTAACAGAAATAAAAACACTAATGGGAAAAATAGGAGTGTACCTTGGACTCTGGTGCAATAATACACCAGTGGACAGTCAAAGACATAATGGATGTAAGTGAGGCCTGTGATAGCAGGTATATGTGCCATTTGATCAGTAACTTGTGGAAAGACACCTGCTAATGCAGCAATG
The DNA here is from genome assembly GCF_019279795.1 of Protopterus annectens. NCBI lineage: Eukaryota > Metazoa > Chordata > Ceratodontiformes > Protopteridae > Protopterus > Protopterus annectens. Next base: position 574,489,249 of record NC_056745.1, read on the forward strand.
GTGAAGTGCATGTAAAACTGCGACCCTGGTGCAGAAATACAACCATATAAAGCCATGCACATACTCATAGATGTAAAAATGTTTCACACAGCCTGTATATGTGCACATAAATCTTGCAAATACAAATACATCTGCATTGACTCACTTGCTCAGTGTATTAAATGCCTTGCTTTCAGTACATTTTGCCACACACAGTCCTGGGTTTAAATCCAGTTTTGTGTTGCAGTTTAATTAAACTGATGACAGCAAGTAATGACTGAGTCATACATTTATAATCCACACAGGTTACTGATAATTAATGAACTGCTAACCAAGTTCTGCAAGACAAATGCCTGCAGGTAGGGACAAACTGCACATATCTGTACAGCCTAACTATATGCTGCCTACTATTCTGGTATTGGCACTGCTGCATAACAGATGTTACTTAATCACATGCCTCGAATGGACTGCTAAGGGTACTCTTACCCTAGCTCTACCATAATGACAGGGCTGACACAGCTACTACACATACACGTACAGCTTGCTGTCCTCCCAAAGTGTTCACACTCCCCCCATGTGTTCTAGCCTGCAGAAGGAGCTGCAACCTGTAGCATAAACAGCTGTATATAAAAGTAGCTGCTACAGACCTACCATAACCCAAAATCTCCTAGAACAAAGAATCCGGACACAGTCATATTTAATGTGGGGATAAAGCCCCAGAGTTAGGGACATGTTTTACAGTGTGCTCTTACAAAGATAATCGGGTGACAGAATAACAGCTATTGCATTGGCATGCATATTCTGATGGGTATGATGTCTGACACTCAAATCTGTGTCTTTCATTACTGACGTCAACCCACAATGATTTTCTAGTGATTTGACAGATGACCACAATGTCATGGGACACTGACTACACATAATAGGCGAAACTGTGGACATACTGCATAAATCTCTACAGTTGACAGTTATGACACCTACCCTCTGAAATGCTGCAGTCTCCACACCTCTGTACTGTCCATCTGAACAGTAAAGAAAGGGGCCCAGGTCGACATGAAGGACTTATACACTGCACTGTGGTGGCATGTCATTGGCTAATGATAGTGCAATGCAGCTGTTTTGGCTGTAATTTGCATATCAGAGCAAGCCAGATATATGCTTAGGGTTATGGATGCAGCAACATCTGACATCAGTGACTGCCTCCACCGTAATGGGGACACCCTGGATCAGTTCACTGATGCAATGGACAGATGGGCTGAGACAGTGTCTGTCTTGGACTGCACATTGTCTGTGCTGGAACATCTTGGTTGGAGTTGGGCATCAGACACGTGGATGTAAGTCAGCAACACCATCTGCTGAGAGTCCACATAGCCATGCACAGTCATGTTCCTGTAGTGGCAGTACCTCTAGCACTACAGAGGGAAGTGTGATTTCCACACCACAACGTGACAGGCCATGGGCAAGTGGTCCTGGATGGCTCCATGGGGGGACAGCCCCAGCAGACAGCAGTCTCCATCAGGTACTAGCACTGCATCTGACCCTGGGCATGGTGATGCCAGTGCTGCTCCTGGCAGAGCCAGTTCCCACATTTGTGGCCAGAGTCGGTAAACTGCCCACTCTACCATGTATGGTCCACAGCTGTCCAACATACACATATGTAGGGCTAGCACTGGGCTTGACTGTGTACACGCACACACTCAAAGACCACTGTCACATGCAGGTCACCGACAGATGCACACAGCATACCTCTCTATGGCCCATCTAACCCGCACCCCTCCTGACTCACACACATGCTGTCAACTGTTTGGCACAGCCTAGGCCTCCAGCACCCCCACACCCTAGCATGTGATGATACCTGTGCCACATCCTGCCATCCACGTCACAGATGCAGGGAAATGCTGCTGTGTGTCTGATGCACAGGGTGTCTATATTAATTGACATGCAGTTATGTAGTGCAGTATTGTTTTGCCATGCCGTCTGTTGTGGGCCACAACAGGTACTGTATGTTGGCATGTATCATGACTACACGACAGTTTGTGTATCTTTGTTGCATGATGTTGGACAGGCGGTAGTGTTACATAATGACAGCTGTGTCATGAGCCTGTGTATAGTTTCTGTTCCAGGAGTCTGAGGGGTTACACTGTGGACACATGGCGGCAATAAAGTGGCAGAGGATGGCATGGCAGCACAGCAAACATATGATATCAGCAAGGTACAGCAGTATACATGCATGGCTCCCTAGATGTATATGTGTAGAACAGTCTATCAGGGACATTGGAGGCAGTCTGCTTACTCATGCATTCATACTTTGTGATAAGGTCTACTACCACTGCTGCAGGTCACCTGGGTTATCTGAATGTACAAATCTAGAAGGTGTGGTAATGGTGTTGACACATCAATAAATATCCTGTGTCTGGTTCACACAGGTGCCGGACATCAGTTATGATTATGTATAGGAGGGCAATGCAGGGCCAGCAGCTAGTCACAGGGCCAAAAAGAGCATAACCATTGCACGGGGATAGCCCATAAGAGCATGTCTGTAGTGCTGCACAGGGACATGTTTACACACATGCACGCACGCATGCACACACAAACACACAGACATGGATGGCTGCTGTGAGTATTGAAGCCCTACCTATTTACTATTACACAGTATAGCTCACAGTACTTATTACATATGCCATGGAATTCATCTGATATTAGACTGTCAGCCAGCACTCTTAAGGTGGATGACAGCAGCAGGCCTTGTAGACCAGGGTGATATACAGGCCAGCAGCTAGACACAGGGCCATAAAATGCATAACCTTTGCAAAGAGATAGCCCATATGGGGCTGTCTATGGTGCTGCAAGGGGATATATTTCCATAGACACAGAGTTGGCTGATGTGAGATTAGAATGGGCTACATCTGTTGCATATGTGATTGCAGGCACAGTACTTCTGGAGTATGCAAAGTAGCTTTGTGTTAGACTGCATGTATGGCCTGCAGAGTGATATTGCTTAGTTCTGTTATTTGTATCTAGTGTCCTAGGAGTCGGGTACCCATCACTATCCCTGCAATGTTTGTACAGTTAGCAGTATGGCCATATGTGGCTGGTTGCAGTTAGATAGGCAAGCATGTGGCCAGGAACATTATGGCCTGTCCAAGGCATGCGTTGAACCATTGTGCAGTACAATACCTGCTCACCTGTGACTGTCTACAAAGACCTGTCTACAAGGTGACATTTCACAGGCACAGAGGTCTCTGTGTGAGTGGATTATGTACTGTTGCGGCCTTGGCTTGGTTTTTTTGGGCAACTGTTTTGATGTGTGAGTGCAGATAACCTCAGCATTCTGAGGGTATGTGGGGAATTCTATACATACACACACACACACACATATATATATATATATATATATATATATATATATATATATATATATATACACATAAATGTGCATAATAGGGACGTCCCTATAAATGTTGCTGTGTGTGTACGTTATGCATACTTCTGTAGATATATGTGGAGAGTCTATGCATCATTGTAATATATATATATATATATATATATGCATATATATATATATATATATATATATATATATATATATATATATATATATATATATATATATATATATATATATATATATATATATATATATATATATATATATATATATATATATATATATATATATATATATATATATATATATATATATATATATATATATGCATATATATATATATATATATATATATATATATATATATATATATATATATATATATATACATATATATATATATATATATATATATATATATATATATATATATATATATATATATATATATATATATATACACATATATATATATAGATATAGATATAGAAAGAGAGAGAGAGATAGGTATTATATGAATATGGAGTACATACTGATAGATACACTTACGCATGCAGGAGGGGGATACCTGTCTGTATGTACAGCCGTATTTTCACATAGCAGGTCTTTGTGAGGAAGAGGCAAGAGAATTGCACTCATGTTAGCTAAATGTAGGAGCATGCCCAGTTGGACTGTCAGTACTTAACAAGGTGACTCCAGGCTGGGACTTTGTGTGCTACAGACATTGGCAGCTGCACCTGTTTCTACAGTACAGCACTTCCCTGACACTGTCTACGGCATTCCCCAGCTGTGTGTTGTAATTAATATGTGATTGGGGTACATGACGTAACAGCACATAGTCCAAAGAAGGTATTATGCCCTATTACAGATATAGTCTCCCTGGCATTCTGCAGTCTCGCCTGTGTTGGAAGCCCTTCTGGACACTTTTTCTGTTGCTTCTCATGCTCCTGAGTTCCAGTGTCCCTGCTCCTAAGAAACCTAACAGGTTTTACAAGGTGCCTGAGGCTCAAAAGTTCTTATGTTAGAATCCCTCCTATAATCCTACAGTCAGTTCTGTTTGTGCTGATAAACCTTCCAAATTACTGACTTCCTCCAAACTTCTCCCTTCTGACAAGGACAGTGGGGCTATGTGCAGGTATAGTAAAAAGGTATACACCTTGGCCACCCTGGCTTTTAAAGTCCTAAACTATCAGACCCATATGACAATGTATGTACTGGCTCTTCTATCTAAACTTGGAGGTGTCTTGACTGATATGCCTTAACTCATTAACCCAGAGTACCTTCTTAGGCTGCATTTGTGCTTACAGCCGAGCACTCTCTGAGATGCTTGAAAAGCTATGCTGTTCCACCCGAGTGCCTTCCGCAAGCACCAGTAACTTTGCAATTTTAGCTCCACTGTTAAAAATTAAGTTGAAAAAGCATCTGAACTTTGTCAGGTACCTTCTCAACTTAGTTTTCAGTGTGGAGTAACATCAGGTTTATGAGAAAACTGGCTTGCCATGAACTGTAAATCGGCTTGTGATCATAGCAAGCCAGTTCTATATGTGTTGCAGGAAGCAACTGGTGGCAGCCAATCGGATTCTTGGAATCCAAGTCGCCAACTGCCTAAGACCTCCACCCCCACATCTAAGTTAAGACTGTTTTTATGTGAAACATATTAGTCTACCAACTTTATAACAGCAATAAACTGCCCCTGATTTTGTCATTGTTCCCTTGGTTACCTAGGCCTTTAGTTACCTACCAGCCAATCATGAAGAGTGATTTGTGGTGGTGTCATGGCATGCTCTTAGACTGAGAAAAACGTCAACATGTTAACAATTGTAAAGAACTTGATACTAAATTAAAGCAGCAGCAGAATAGTGAAAATTAAATAGTTAACCCAGCAACATACATTTTTGTTGTAAAACTTTTGCCGCTATAAAAGAGTGACTTTTTCCTGATATAAGTACAATTTTTGTGGCTTTTCTACTGTTTATTGTCTAGTGACTGCATTTTCGCCTATTCTCTACTGCATTTTAAGTGATTTTTCTGTGTTTCAACTGTTTAATTGTTTTTGCACTTTAAAAGTTTCTAATTGTTGCAAATTGTATCTGTAGGCTACACACTCAAGTGCGCTAGCTGATTTATAGCATTTAAAAGCATTTACTGTCTGTTTTTTCCTTCTCTGTTGAAAAAAGAAAAAAAAAAACAAAAAAATATATCTCTTGTTTTCCCGCCTTGCCTGAACTAGAATAGTCCAGTATCAGAGTTTGCTGATCCCTGGGCTTTTGTCTTGGTTCCTGAAACTGTTCCATATCCATATTTGGCAAAGGGAAGCTTCTTTGCTTACCAGTGGGAGTGGGAAGCACTGAGCAGCCTATTCGTCCAATTCGGAGTGGTACAAGCCAGAAACTAGTAGTCCATTGGCCATTTTGGGTCAATTCCTAGTTCTTTTCAACCCCCTGCTATAAAGCACGCTAGCGCGATTTAGCACGATTTAGCGCGGAGGTGCCACAGGAGCACACAAGAGCAGCGGCGGTTAATCAAGGTTAAAATATTCGGTCTACCTAAAGTCCACTCTTCAAATTTTCCCTTAAAACAGCCTTCCTTGAACTGTACTACTGATCAAACCTGCGTATCCTATAACTAAAAAGTTCAGCTCTACTTGATTCCTAAGTAGACTATTCTCTATATGTAAAGCCTAGCACTTGCTCCTAAAGTACTTTTTTACCTTGTTATAGCACTTTTATTATACATAGTACCGCACCAGCCTAAAACCCCTTTCTCGATCACCCACATCCCCCGGAGTCCTTTTTTTTAAGTTTTTGCCTACTCCTTCTAGCATGTCGAGGGATCAGTTGCTAGTGTCCTCTCCTGCTCAGCTGGTGAACCTGGAAATATTGAGGCAATGTTACAATTGCCTCATGTACACAGACAACCCTCTCCTTCTCCAACAAAACACAAATACATGCGAGAGATGCAACTATACAGCCAAACTGGAGGCTGAGCTCTCTCAACATAGGACTGGCAAGACCAGACAGGAGGAGAAGGTAACCACACACAGCACATACCCAGTCTCACATAGTACTATCACAACTTCAAATCATACACATAAACACACAAAGACATACTCGAAGGCTCTGATCAAAAATCTACCAAAACAGCAGAGGCCACCAAAGCAGACACCCAAACAACTGCCACCTCGTATGCCAAACAGTCACAGCCCTTAAGGCCAAACACAATGCCAGACACACTAGTCATTGGTGACTCCATAGTCAGACACACTGACGTCCCACTCACCAGATTGAGTAAGGAGAAGGTCACAGTAAGCTGCCTGTCGGGCACTAGAATCCGCCACATAACGCAAGCACTCAGGTCTCTCAACAGCAGGTACAAGTACGACTCAGTCATTGTCCACGCTGGTGTAAATGACCTGAGACGTACCTCCTTGGACTACATGAAAAGAGACATTGAGGAGCTCTCTGATTATGTAGTCCAGGCAGGTATGACCCTGACCTTGAGCAGTATCCTACCTTCACCAAGAATGATGCCACAATACAGAGACAAGATGATCAGCTTTAATAATTGGCTTAAACTCTGGTGTCATTCAAAGGGGATCCAATGTCTGTCTGCCTGGGATGACATGCTGGACAAGCCACGCTGCTTCGCAAGGGACGGCTTGCACCTGTCACCCCTGGGCTTCTGGATATTGGCAAAGGCTCTTGCCACCCCCATAGTGCCTTTTTCAGGCAAGGCTCAAATTCTAAACCTACCACCCTAGAACACAAAAAAGGAAAAAAACTAAGGGTAATGCTGCTCAATGCCAGAAGTCTCAACCTCAAGATGCACGCACTCGAGGCCCTTCTCAGTATGGAGAACATCGATGTCTATGCTGTGACGGAAACCTGGTTCAAGGCGAGCACCCCAGCACTATCAGGTTTTACCTCATATCATGCGTTCCGGCCCCAAAATCCGGACATCACCAAAAAAGGAGGGGGGGTGTCCATATTCATCAAGGACACCCACACCTCAAGGTTGGTGGCAATGCACGATGCATCAGAGACCATCCAGGTGCAATTAACCATTGGCAAGACTGCTCTGCAATTTGTAGCATGTTACAGGCCACCCTCTCAAACTCAGGAACCTCACATAGCTTTCCTGAAAACACTGGAGGGGATAAATGTATCTCCAAACACCATCATATTAGGTGACTTCAACTACCCTAATATAGACTGGGATCACTACTCAAGCTCAAACACTCTACCCAAAGGTTCCTAGAGTTCATAAACTCAAATGCCATGGAACAACTAGTCACCATCCCCACAAGAGGTGAAAACATACTTGATCTCATCATCACGAACATGGGGTCACAATGCTCAACACTGGAAGTATACCCCTCACTGGTGAGATCAGATCATAAACTAATCTCACTGGAGGTCCTCATCCCGCCCCCACCTGAGATAAAAAAGACCACAGTAAAGAACTTCTCAAAAGCCGACTTCACACTTCTAAAGACTAGTGTGGTCTCTTTTAAGGCCCCCGAGCCGGCGGAAAACATTACTCAAACCGCTGAATCACTTACAAATTCCTTCTACCAGCAACTACAGGACTGCATGGATCAGGCAATCCCAAACAAAACAAAGACTCTTTGTACCAAAGGCAAGCGTCCAGTCTGGTGGACCCCAGCCATAAACAAGCTCTACAACAAAAGGAGGAAGCTACTACAAGATAGAGCAAAATCCTTAAAAGGTAAGACACCTTTGATCATTATAAGTAAAAAACTAAGAGCTCTCATAAAATCATCCAAGGCAAATTTTGAGAGAAAAATCGCTACGGACTCAAAAGACAATCATAAGGCCTTCTTTAGCTATGTTAGAAACCTGGGAGGAAACTCCCAGATATGCTCAGAATTAGTTCAAAATGATATAAAAATCACTGAACCTACAGACATTGCCAACATACTGGCTGACAGGTTCAGTGTAAACTTCTCCCCCCCCCCCAAAAGGAGAGATATCTATACCAGAGGATAGTACCCCCCTAACATCTCAAATGCTCAGGTGAGAACTGCTCTCTCCAAGGCGAAAAAGACAGCATCCATGGGACCAGATGGTGTCCCAGGCTGTGTGCTCCATGAACTCAATGAGGAATTAAACCTGCAGTTAGGACAGCTGTTTAATCTTAGCCTCACCTCAGGATACGTACCAAAGGAGTGGCGCACGGCAACTGTGGTCCCACTTCACAAAGGCGGTGCCTCCACCGACCCTGGAAATATACCGTCCCATCAGCTTGACAAGCCTGATCTGCAAAGCTATGGAGAGGATCATAATGGAACTCATAAATAAAGATATAGGGGACTTGCAGACTTTGGATCCAACCCAGTTTGGCTTTGTCAAAGGCAGATCATGCCTTTTAAACTTGGTTGACTTCTTCGAAACAGTCACCAAGGCCATTGATGAGGGAAAGGCAGTCCACACAGCCTACCTCGACCTGACAAAGGCCTTCGACACAATACCCCACTCAGGTATCATTGAAAAACTCATCAGCTTAAATGTAAACCCATACATCACAAGATGGGTTGCAAACTGGCTAAGTGACAGAACCCACAGGGTCAGAGTTGCTGGCGCCATGTCAGACTCAAAGCCTGTCACAAGTGGTGTCCCACAGGGCTCGGTCCTGGGCCCACTCTTGTTCGGCATCTACTTTTCAGAAGTACAAGCAAACACAGTAGGGTTATGGCTGACAAAATTTGCAGATGACTGCAAACTGGCGCCATAGTCGAGAATACATCTGACACAGATATCCTTCAGAAGGGTCTCATAGAAACGGATAACTGGTGCCAGAGCCATGGCCTAAAGTTAAACGCCAAGAAATGCATAGTCATACCCCTCGGGAAAAACAAGGTTACCCCTAGCTACCATATAGGTGGCAATCCACTGAGCACAGAAGAGGTTATCAGGGATCTGGGGACCCAGGTTGACAGTAACCTTTCGTTTGACACTCACGTTGCCAAAGTAGTTAGGAAGACCTTCTACATTGCCCACCTGATCTTGAAGGGATTCACATCTAGATCAAGGGAGGTCATTGTCCCCCTGTACTCATCACTCATCATACCAATGATTGAGTACAATGCCCCATTTGGAATGTATCTGACCCGACACCTGCAGCAGCTGGAAAGGCCCCAAAAGTTTCTCACCAAAAGGATAAAGGGCCTCAAACATATGTCTTATGCTGCCCGACTGAAGGAACTCCAGCTCTATTCAGTCGCTTACCGTTTGCTCAGAGGTGACCTGTGCCTGACATACAAGGCCATGTCCAACCCAGAATTGATGAACATGCTTCACCTCAAAAAATCTAGATCCCTCAAAACTACAAGGGCGGGAGACTTAAACCTGGACACGGTTATTAATAGGATGTGTTGGAGGGACAGATTCATCACCCAGAGACTCCCTATGCTATGGAACAAAATCCCGGTACATGTGAGGCAGAGCACCTCGCTGGCCTTGTTCAAGAGAAATCTTGACCAATGGATGGGAGATCGCAAATATACCCCAGGGATTACCTCAGTGTCACTGCTTGACAGAGGCACAGCAAAATAATGGGCATAGTTTCCTTCAAACTAAAGGGGTGGCGAAAGCCACAAAACTCTGGGCTAGGCTTATAAATGCCCTTGGGCAGATAGCCTAGTATGAACCTATGAACCTATATACTATAATGTCAGGTCAAGGAAGAGCTTTTCATTACAGCATAATAAACAGTGCTAGTTGCGGTGCTCATGAATGTATGTTGATTGTTTCAGGTGTTTGGGGTGAAGTGAAAGTAACCCAGAAGCCAGATTTTGCAGTAAAGATAGGACAGTTCATCACACTGTCATGCAATACTACAGGAGTTAGTATAGATTATATCTTTTGTTACTCCAGCAACGTACATTTTTGTTGTAAAGCGTTTGCCGCTATACTATAATGTCATGCCAAGGAAAAAAGGCTTTTTATTACAGCATAATAAATAGTGCTCGTTGCGGTGCTCATGAATGTATGTTGATTGTTTCAGGTGTCAGGGGTGTAGGGAAAGTAACCCAGAAGCCAGATTTTGCAGTAAAGGAGATCAGACAGTCCATTACACTGTCATGTGATACTATGGAAGTTAGTATAGATTATATCTTTTGGGTGCAACAGTACAGAGGGTGGGAAACTGAACACTTGTTATGCCATTATAAAGATCCTAGCAAGAGTTACATGCTGTAAAGGCTGTAAGTTCTACAACTAGAAAAGCTAACAGACATGATATATTAGGTTATTATTTCTGCAGCTGATTTCATAGACCATGACTCCGGAAGTGCTTCATGAATGATGTGGACTAAGAGAGGCCATCAAAATATGTAACATGTGCTCGGAGCCATCCATGAGTATTTCCAGAAAGTGGTTAATGGATAAAGGATAGCGAGAGACCAGTCAGTGATAGGTGAAGTCTTTGCCAGATGGAGACCTACTATATAGTGACAGGCAAATTACTTTAGTAAGGACCACAGCACTAAGCAGTATGTTACCTGTTATGCATTTTATTTATTATTTTATTTTACTTGAATTCGTTAACTATAGTTACGTGCCCCAAAAACTGCAGTCTAGATTCTCTGCAAGATATGATATGTCCGGCAAAAAATTCACTGTGAGAATCTAGGATTTGCAGACTGAGAACAGCTGTACCATCTTCTGTGCCTTCGCTTCTGGCACAAGTAATGGAACAGCGTTTCAGGTCTCCAGTATATTATTTATGCATAAAGCTGCAACTTTATAATGAGCATGATGGTGAGCTGATATGTAAATTGTAAAAGCTACGCTAGGCATATTTTAGGCAACTACTTGCTCTGCTTCTTTCTTTTCCATGAAACGTGTGTGTGTGTGTGTGTGTGTGTGTGTGTGAGATTGTGACAGTATTAGTGCATGAATGGATGAAATATCAACTGAGCTGTGTGAAAGAGTATTTTCAGAGCATTATCTACGATGCACAAGGAACCAGTTATACTTTTTGAAACATTATTTCAGCATTTCATGTGTTAAAGTGCCGCTGATTTGATTTTGCACTCCCAGGAAATTTCTTCCCTTTTTTGGTGGGGGGTGAAGTGAACTGAATTTTGCCATTCATCCATTAATGGATCTTTGTTGACATTTTTGGCATTACTTTGAATTTAGGCAAATTGGTGCTAACTGGATTGCTGTTGCTGTGAATGTTGCTTTTATTGGTACTGACATATACTGGATATTGTAGGATTGTCATTACTGTTTTTCTTCATAACAGGGGTGGTGCAGTCCTGAGTTTGTTCTGCTTTGGATGAGATACCTAGTAACTATGAACCTGTTTTCAGTTTTCCATCCATTCCCTATTGCAATATTAACAGCTTACCATTTTTTAATGTAACATAGGCTATTTCTTCTTCAAGAGCAGCAGGAATTGAAATTGTAAATGAAACACTGAAATATACAGTTTTTGCTATCAGCAACCTTTTCTTTAGTTACAAATCCCTTTAATGTGGAATTATTCAGATGACTTTTACTTCTGCAGTGATTGAGCTTATTGACTGATATTCGTGGATTGCAATGACAGAAGTTTCTCCTAATATTGGTGGATTACAATGACAGAAGTTTGAGTGTCCTAATATTGATGGATTGCAATGACAGAAGTTTTGGGTGTCCTTTTATAGTTGAAATTTCCTGACTTGAGCAGTTTTTTCATGATTGGTTCATATGTTTTGTTTCATTGCTTACTGGAAAAATGTTCAAAACTATAAATTTAAAACATGCATTAACACGTGATGCTATATTATAGAAGAGATTTAATTTATTTGCTATATATTATAATTTATTATGCTCAGGAAGGTGAATTAAAGAACTTCTGCATGGTCCTAAAATATGTGCAAGGGGTCGATGGTTTGAAAACAGCCCAAAGTTAAACAATCTGCCAATGGCCAGATGCATTTTCTTTGAATGCGTGTCTCAATGCCATTTCAGTGAATGTAAGTTTCAAAAGCAGAGAAGTTGTAATGTCAATTCTATGTTCATTCTGAGACTGTATTACTTTGTTTAGCAAATGTCTAGCAGTGTTTGTGCTACAAAATATGAAATAGTAATGTCTTTCGGCTTTTCCCGGTTAGGAGTCGTCACAGTGGAACTCCGGTCCACTAATGATTAGCAGTGGATTTTTTTACGGTGCCGAGTTGCCAGCTCGACACCCAACCTTCAAAGGTGACACACCCATTCACACACGCACCAACCTGCATGTTTTTAAACGTCACTCGACCGTGGGGAGGATATGCAGACTCCACATAGAAGGCACTCCAGCCAAGAATCGAACGGGAGAACCTCTTGCTGTGAGGCGACAATGCTAACCACGGCACCACCACGGCTATAAAGCAGAAATTATTCACACAGAGTTTTGAACAGTGTTTATGCTGACTGGGGAGAAATGCAGAACTAGCCATGTAATCAGACTCTAGAATGGCTGTGTGTGTGTGTGTGTGTGTGTGTGTGTGTGTGTGTGTGTGTGTGTGTGTGTTGGGGGGACCTAAACTGCACGCATTTTACTTTCATGTACATATCCACAATTTTTGATATGAACAGTTAGCAACCCTACTGCTGCCCCACCCCACCCCCCACAAAAAAAAAAAAAAAGTGACACCACTGCATTATTAAGGCTTATACACCTCACTAGCCTGCTGTCATCGCAGTGTCACCTATGCCGCCATTACTCTCTGCATCTCAACCTCTAATTCCACACACCGTCAGTCCATCCACTGGCCGAACTGCTTTGCCCAGACCTCTGTCAGACCAAAGTAATAATAATATATTTGAACTGTAGTCCGTTTTTCATGTGAAAATAAAGAAAAATGCAAAATGATTGCTGCATTCCTCTAGGATTACCTTCACTCATTGTAGTGCATCTTGGGAACACGGACACAGTGACTAAATGCCAAAACTTGCAGAGAAATCTTATAGCATCCTCATCAAGCTGTAGCTATGTATGGCAATGAACAATAACCAGAGTCTCCACTATTGTGCCTCTCAGTTGATTAGATATTTTCCCCGTTTTGGCCTGTTTGTCCCTAATGGACAAAAGCAGCGTGCAAATGCTTGACCACCCTAGCCTGAGACTACATATGCCTCTTGGAACAATTTGAAAACCATTGTGAACATACTAGTGACTTGATGAAATAAATGACAAAGCTAATTTAGTAGTCTGATTATAGTGAAGGAGTAGTGGGTGGGCAGATAAAAAATATAAAATTAAAATGAAGGAACAGCCTACAGTTCAGCAAGTAGATGCCAATCAGGAAGATGTAGTTCAACTGCTTTAGCCAGAGGTTATACCAGTGATAGCCTAAGTACTGGCCAGATGTCAGTTGCTGGCTAATCCTTTCTGGATTCCAGGTTATATTATGAGTTCACATACTGAAATAAGTTCATTAACGCTGCTATTTGAGTTTGATGGAGATCATACCTCTCAACCGCTTGGTGCAAGAAATCTGGACAAAGCCTCACAAAATGGGGGGACAAAGGCCTGAAAATAGGGACAGATTTTAAATATCACTGTTATAAACTTAGTTGTTAGAACAACAGTGTTTGTGCTTGCACACATTTGCTGAAGGATTTGAAGTCTGAAGTTCAAATTCATGTCATTATTTAGTGACTTTGGTCCTCATTTTGCCAGAAAACCCCAAATTTTATGAGGAACAGACCAAAATTATGAGGCAAAAATCTGAACATTCTGAGAAAACATGGACAGTTGAGAGGTATGAGGAGATGAGTCAAGCTGTATGTGTAACACTCTTCGGCTGTTTGTGATAATACAAATGGGCTCATGGAAGTAGCTATAACTACTTTTTTTGGGCACTTTTCTTACCAGTTTCCTGTTGTACATATTTATGATCACTGATAGTAAAGCTATACATGTTATTCCTGGTGTAACAGAATTAAAGTTTTCCATGTTCCCTGCAATATAACTTAAGAGAAATACAAGAATTGTTTGCCAAGACATTGCATTATAGGTGCAATGAGATTGATTGGGTGAATGTTTCATTTTGGTGCATGTACATACCAGACTTCTTTTACTTCAGAAACTGTTTATTAAGTCACATTATCTTATTCCATCTATATCTCAAGTTAACAATACTAGTATGTAGAAATGTTGGAATGTGTAACAGGAACAGTGCTGATAAATATATCCAAACATTGTGCACGTATATTCTGATTCAGTCTTTCTACTGAATAATGTCTTGGAGTTATGAGGGGCTTAGTTAAATATATTTTATTGCTCATTGTTGGCATTGCTCAACCAGATATTTTGGACAGTATTTCTGCCTTTTTTACTTCTGTGTCTTATTGTAACCAGAGGGATGTTTAGGTGAGATAACAGGAATTTTCATGTAATCATGTATTTCAATAAAAGACCCCAAACCCTTTCGATAGGTGCCGTGGGATCTTTTACATCTACCTGAACTACAGCCAACTCAAGCAGATGGGACCTAGGTTTATCATCTCCTCTGAAGGGTGAAAACATAGGAGTGTAGTACCTCCATTCTGCTACAGTACATTGTCAAAAATTGATCTGGTGTAGGAATAGAACCCACAGCCTTCTACAGCAAATCAAATGTGCTACCTGTTGTGCCACTAACACTGCTAAAGTATATTTTCTATCCGTAGACAAGCTACGTAGACTAGGTAACATGTCTTGGTGTTCAACAACACTTTTCAGAAACGTCCATGGTTTTCACGCAAATTTTAGGTTTGAACTTTGTTTGTAATCAGGCTGCTGGCATAGCTCAACTAGATAGTTTGCCAATATTTCTGCCTTTTTGAATTATATGTCTTATTGTAACCAGAGGGATGTTTAGGTGAGATAACTTTTGGATTAATTCTTAAATGAATCAGCCAGATAAGTTTCACATTTTTGCTTGCCTTATTATATTTCTGATTATACTCAGTAGTTGCCTGAGTGAGATAAACATTATTACTTGCTGACTACTATCAGCATGGAGCTACCATATATTTTGGGCATTTTTCTTGGCTTTGTCAGTCATGCATGAAATTTAGGTGGGAGGAAGGGCTCAGTAATATTTAAGTGTTATACTAGTGAATGAATTACTTAGGTCTTCTCCTTATTGATGATAATGAGTCTGTGTTACATAACAGCTGCACAAGGCACTATAATGAATGCCTACTGAACAGGTTATATGCAGCAATTACCACCTGTGTCTTAGCATGCATAGCTTTACAGTAATGAAATGCAGGTCATTATCCATTACCAATAACTGCAGTTCCAATAGAACACTGAGTCATTATCACTTTTCACGTAAAACTCTCAGTAGCTGTCACTATTATTCATATAAGCAGAAGTCGTTATCACATTGATGAATGCGCACAAGTCAGATCTTGGGTTTTCTCTACCTTGAGTGATTGCAAACTACCCCCCCCCCACCAGTTTCTTTCTGTCATTTTTACAATTTCGAGAACTGCAACAAATATATGAGACAAAATCTGGAATTCTACGAAAATTTATTTTATTTATTTTACATTTGTTAAATTCCGACTGGACCAGGTCCATTTTCAGTGGAGGCCCGGGGAGAAAAGCTCCAGCATCAAGTTATACAAATACAGTACATCCAGCATAATACACAAAACAGGTTAAAAATCTGAACAGTTGAGAGGTATGACAGGGATAGATTTTAAATACTGCTCTTTTTAACTTAAAAAGTTACTAGAATAACAGGATTTGTGCTAGAATATATTTTCTGAAGGATATGAATTTATATGTTATTATTTATTGACTTGTGTCCTCTGTGATTTGCCAGAAAACTACACATTTTAGGATGAATAGACCAAAACTAAGAAGCTAAATCTGGACAGTTGATAGTTATGTTAAACACACATACATAACTTCCTACCTTCTCACACATAGCAACACACTCACCCTCTGCTTCAGACATCAACAATCTTCCTGTTCTTTTACCTTTGTTGAAATATTCACTACTTCAGTGTTGTTCTTTTCACACGTGACAGTTTGTTTAGGGCTTACGTTATGGAAATTATTTTATTTTCATATTTTGGTAAATAACTTTGCAAGGGAGCATGTCAATGTGCTAAGTAATACCTCATTTTGAAGACAGTATTAATAGTTCCTACATAGTAAAAGAACTGTGCCTGTACGTTGTCCACATGTACAGATATCAAAGTTTGTTTAGGATTTAGGTAATGGAAATTATGATTTTTTTTCATAATTTGGTAAATAACTTTGCAAGGGAGCATGTCAATGTGCTAAGTAATGCCTCAGTTTGAAGACAGTATTAATAATTCCAACATGGTAAAATAACTGTGTCTGTATGTTGTACACATCTACCTTGAGCCCGACATCCTTGTGCTGCATATTGGAAGGAATAATGTCATCGGTCTCGGAAGGCTACAGTTTCAAATCAGAGCAATTTAGCTGCAGTCGTGGTGGCCACATTGTCATGTTGTGTGGTCTGACATAATTCCTCACCAGATATGGAAAACAGCAGAAAGTCAACAGGTAGCGCACAAGGCCAAATGTTTACAGAATGGGTTCATGCATGGCTTGATGCACAGGGTAGGTGGATCTACAATCTGCCATGACAGCATCACCGCAGAAGATGTTCACCTGTTCAGAAGGGATGGCATTCACCTAACTGAAGAGGGGACTGCGTTGTCCTTGACTGACCTCCACAATGGTGTGAGGAGAGCTATGCAGGATTGGTAACATGCAGCTTGTGAGACGAATGGAAAACAACCATGGCCAAGTAGGACCAGTATGGTAAGTAAAACTCTATTATGAACTGTGTTGTGCAAAATGTGATATTTTTCTGAGTTTGGCAAACAACTGTGGGAAGGAGCTGGTGAAGATGCCGAGAAAGAACAACTGTTTCTGGAGAGTGCTACCATACAATCAAATATGTCAGTAACCATCCTGCAAGACTTCTTTTTTATTCTTTTTTTATCAGGCATACATAGAGTTTAGATTACAAGAAGGGCTTAGTAATACAGAACTTCATCCCTTAGGTCCATTGCTGAATGGACACATGTAAAGAGAAAAGGCATAGGTAAGGAATACTGCTAACACTGAAGAAGGTCGTGAGACTGTAGTGGTATCAGCTGTCTGAGTGGGTAGCCAGCACAGGTATCGGACAGATCAGATGGCCTTGCATGTCACTAAAGTCCCATGCTTGTCCTGGGTTCATTAGTGGAGTGGCGGTCCTTACCTTACTTTTTCTCTTTACATGTACCCATTTAGCAGTATGTTGGCTACACCAAGAATGTGTACATTTACAATGCTATCTGTCTACATGGTAAAACAACTGGGTCTAAATGCTGTACACATGTACAAATATCTGATTGTTTAGGACTGAGGTTATGAAAATTATGATTTGTTTCATATTTTGGTAAATAACTTTGCAAGGGAGCATCTGAATGTGCTAACTAATACTTCATTTTGAAGACAATATTTATAGCTCCAACATGATAAAAGAACTGTGCCTGTATGTTGTTCACATGTACAGATAGCAAAGTTTGTTTCGGACTTAGGTTATGGAAATTATGATTTTTTTCATATTTTGGTAAATAACTTTGCAAGGGAGCATCTGACTGTGGTAATACCTCATTTTGAATTCATAATTCCAGCATGGTAAAAAAAACTGTGCCTGTATGTTATACACATGTACAGATATCAAAGTCTGTTTCGGACTTAGGTTATAGAAATTATGATTTTTTTTCATATTTTGGTAAATAACTTTGCAAGGGAGCATGTCAGTGCGCCTAGTAATACCTCATTTTGAAGACAGTGTTACTCATTACAACATGGTAAATGAACTATGTCTGTGCACTGTACACATGTACAGGTATCACAGTTTGTTTATTCTTGTAGGATTATGAAAATTATACATTTCCAATACTTCTCATTATTATGCCCATATATTTGTAAGGGAGCATGGTGATGACACAAATGATGCATCATTTTGAAGCTGACATTGAGACACACAACTTCTACACTGATATGTAGCCTCTGTCTGTTACAAGTGATAAGATATTATGCTTTATCAATTATGAGAAATATTACATTAATCATATTTCTGTGAATATCTCCATAAAATAGCATCAAACAGTAATGGTTAAGGTATCATTTTAAGCTAACATTCATACAAACAAATTAAAAGCAAACTGTATGGGTCTACATGGTACATTGACAAAGTTACAGTGCTTTGCTTTTCCAAAAAGGTAAAAAATATGCACAATACTAGCACTCCTTGACAAATATTTAATAATGCCTTTGGTACACACTATCAACATTTACACTGTTGGAAAGGTCATTGTCTGCTGAATAACTTTCACATTTACATTTTTAGTCTAGCTCTTTTAGTTAGAGTTATTTACATTTGTTTTCTGTATGGTATTACAAATGGATTTTCTGAAAATGAGCTGAGGCTGCACTGTTGTTCCTATGGTGGAATTAAGCAGGCAGCTTTTTCAGAGCTGCTTCGGAGTGAATGAGTTAATCAGAAGCTTAGGCTTTTGCCATTTCCTCTTGTTATTCTTTTCATGGCAAGCAGCTTTCTTCTTTAGTTCGTGCTAATTCTGCCAGGAGGTAACCTTTTCTTATGCTTTTTTTTCAAGGGTTTGGATGCTAGATCCATTTTGAAAGCTGCCAGTTGGGTTTCTGTGCATACCTTTACTGAACACTGCAAGTCAAATGAAGTTTCTAGGGCCAAGGCTGGATTTGCATGGTTTTGGGGGGGTTCTTCAGTTGCTTCCTCCTCCCAACTTCTATGATAGCTTTTTTTACTTTCCCTTTAGTAAAGCTTTTTTTACTTTCCCTTTAGTAAAGAATACTGCAACAGTGACAAGGAAGGCCATAGTACAGCTGTGTAAGAAATTACCATAATAGTATTTATATCCTCTTTTTCACTATTGCAGTATTCCACCTTCCTTTTTTACCCACTTCTCGATTCTGTTTTCTTACCTTCTGGCTATGGGATCCTTCTTTCTCCTCTTTCTAGATCCACGTTCTTCTCTTCTATTCCTCTTAGGTTGCTCTGATTATCCTGAGGCAATTCAATTATGAGGATTAGGTGCTCATACATCACTTATATACCTTACCTTTTGGACACAGGACATACATCTGACATATGGCATTTGGAAGGGTCTACGCCTTTGGTATGCTGGCCAGACATACGGCTATCTGTAGTAGGATATCCACTTAATAAGAAATACTAAAACAGTGACAAGGAAGGACATCAAATACTTTTTGTTTCTCATGTATCTCTGCATGTGACAAACTTGCACATAAGAATGAGTTGCTGATAAACCATATATTTTCCACATTAACGATAAATTTATATATGTCCTTACTCATTCCTCTTTATTTCTTGTAAAGTCCTTTCTGATCTAACACAGCCTTTTTTTTATTGTGTTTTCTGTATAGCATAGCAGTTACATTTCTATGGTTTTCAGGCTCTGATCTGTTAATGAGCTGCTCCTTATTGTCCATGATTTGATAGTCACACAGTAGGCTAATGGAGGAAGAGTATTGGTAAATTACTTAACCAGAGAGTGCCCCTGGGCTGAGTATAGTCCATTTGAGTCCATGCTGTCCTCCACTCAACAAATTCAAACATACATATATACATACATATACATATATATCTACAGGTCTCCTTCTGTTTGTCGAAAACACACTTTCTCGACAAAAAGAAGGTCGAAACCACTTAAGCGAAGGTGTACTACATCGGAAGCACACTTTTGCGAAAGCTGATTCACCAAAGCATGTTACAGTGGGGATAAGGAAATATATACTTTTCCCCACTGTAGTGCAATCTCAGAGTTAACCCAGCCACTGGGGATGCACAAGCCAGTGCATTTCTTTGTGCCAGTCCCAAGCCCGGATAAATGGGGAGGGTTGCATCAGGAAAGGCATCGGGTGTAAAATTTTGCCAAATCATACATGTGGACAACAGTACAGATATACACACTGGATTGGTTGAGGCCCGGGTTAACAACGACCACCACTGATCAACAAGGTGCTGGTGGAAATTGGGCTACTGTTGGTTGAAGGAGGGGAAGGCATGCCCGAAGGCAGGTAAAGGCTATGATTGTGGTAATGAGGGTCAGAACTTTGAATTTTGACAGTATGACTGGTATAGGGACAGAGCTAGTTGATATGATGGACAGAAGGAAGGCTGGTATATTGTGTGTGCAACAGACCAGATGGAAGGGGAGCAAGGCTAGGTATGTCGGAGGTGCGTTCAAATTGTTTTATCATGGTGTGGATAGGAGGAGAAATGGTGTAGGGGTTATCCTGAAGGAACAGTATGTTAAGAGTGTTTTGGAGGTGAAAAGAGTGTCAGATAGAGTGATGTTTATGAAGCTGGAAATTGATGGTGTAATGATGAATGTTGTTAGTGCATATGCTCCACAAGTTGGGTGTGCGATGAATGAGAAAGACAAAATTTTGGAGTGAGTTGGATGAAGTGGTGATGTCTGTACCCAAGGATGAGAGAGTGGTGATTGGAGCAGATTTCAATGGACATGTTGGTGAAGAGAACAGAGGGGATGAGGAAGTGATGGGTAGGTATGGTGTTAAGCAAAGGAATGCAGAAGGTCAAATGGTAGTGGATTTTGCGAAAAAGATGGACATGGCTGTGGTGAATACATATTTTAACAAGAGGGAGGAGCATAGATTGACATACAAGAGTGGAGGAAGATGCACACAGGTGGATTATATCTTATGTAGAAGGGCCAGTCTGAAGGAGATTGGAGAGTGTAAAGTGGTGGCAGGGGAAAGTATAGTTAGGCAGCATAGGATGGTGGTTTGCAGAATGACATTGGTGATCAAGAAGAGGAGGAGGAGTGTGAGGGCAGCACCAAGGATCAAATGGTAGAAACTGAAAAAGGGTAACTGTGAGGTAGAGTTAAGACAGGCAGTGGGTGGCATTGAAGAGTTACAGAATAGCTGGGTAACTACAGCAGAGCTAGTAAGGGAGATGGCAAGAAAGGTGCTTGGTGTGACATCTGGAAAGAGGAAGGAGGACAAGGAGACCTGGTGGTGGAATGAGGAAGTACAGGAGAGTATGCAGAGAAAGAGGTTGGCGAAGAAGATGTGGGTATGTCAGAGAGATGAAGAGATGAAGTAGACAGGAGTATAAGGAGATGAGGGGCATGGCAAAGAGAGAGGTGGCAAAGGCTAAGGATAAGGTGTATGAAGAGTTGTATGAAAGGTTGGACAC
This sequence comes from Protopterus annectens, assembly GCF_019279795.1. Taxonomy (NCBI): domain Eukaryota; kingdom Metazoa; phylum Chordata; order Ceratodontiformes; family Protopteridae; genus Protopterus; species Protopterus annectens. Next base: position 574,510,869 of record NC_056745.1, read on the forward strand.
TAAGGGAGAAAAGAACCTGTACCGATTGGCTAGACAGAGGGACTGAGCTAGTAAAGATGTGCAGCAGGTAAGGGTGATAAAGGATAATGAGGGAAACACACCCACAAGCAAGGAGAGTGTGTTGAGCAGATGGAAAGAGTACTTTGAGGGGCAGATGAATAAACAGAATGAGAGGGAGAGAGGTTGGATGATGTGCAGATAGTGAATCATGAAGTGCAGTCGATTAACAAGGAGAAAGTAAGGATAACCATGAAGAGGATGAAGAATGGAAAGGCTGTTGGTCCAGATGACATATCTGTGGAAGCATGGAGGTGTTTAGGTGAAATGGCAGTGGAGTTTTTAACTAGATTGTTTAATGAAATCTTGGAAAGTGAGAGGATGCCTGAGGAATGGAGAAAAAGTGTTTTGGTACTGAATTTTAAGAATAAGGGTGATGTGCAGAGCTGCAATATTTACAGAGGGATTAAATTGATCAGTCACAGCATGAAGTTATAGGAAAGAGTAGTGGAAGCTAGGTTAAGAAGGGAGGTGATGATTAGTGATCAGCAGTATGGTTTCATGCCAGGAAAGAGCACTACAGATGCGATGTTTGCTCTGAGAGTGTTGATGGAGAAGTACAAATAAGGTCAGAAGGAGTTGCATTGTGTCTTTGTGGACTTACAAAAGCATATGACAGGGTGCCTAGAGAGGAGTTGTGGTATTGTATGAGGAAGTCGGGAGTGGCAGAGAAGTATGTAAGTGTGGTACAGGATATGTACAAGGGTAGTGTGACAGCGGTGAGGTCTGCGGTGGGAGTGACGGATGCGTTTAAGGTGGATGTGGATTACATCAAGGATCAGCTCTGAGCCTTTTCTTATTTGCAATGGTGATGGACAGGTTGACAGACAAGATCAGACAGGAGTCCCCGTGGACTATGATGTTTGCAGATGACATTATGATCTGTAGTGAGAGTTGGGAACAGGTGGAGGAAACCCTGGAGAGGTGGAGATATGTTCTAGAGAGAAGAGGAAAGAAGGTCAGCAGGACAAAGAGAGAATATATGTGTGTGAATGAGAGGGAAGATAGAGGAATGGTGAGAATGCAGGGAGTAGAGGTGGTGAAGGTGGATGAGTTTAAATACTTGGGATCAACAGTTCAGAGTAATGGTGAGTGTGGAAGAGAGGGGAAGAAGAGAGTACAGGAAGGATGGTGTGAGTGGAGAAGAGTGTCAGGAGTGATTTGTGACAGACGAGTACCAGTAAAAGTGAAATGGAAGGTCTACAAGAGGGTGAGACCAGCTATATTACATGGGTTGGAGACAGTGGCATTCACAAAAAGGCAGGAGTCAGAGCTGGACATGACAGATGTTAAGATTTGCACTGGGTGTGACGAGGGTGGACAGGATTACTAATAGGTATATTAGAGGGTCAGCCGAGGTTGGAAGGTTTGGAGACAAACCCAGAAAGGCAAGATTACATTGGTTTGGACATGTACTGAGGAGGGATGTAGAGTATATTGGGAAAAAGATGCTAAGGATGAAGCTGCCAGGTAACAGGAAAAGAGGGACGCCTAAGATAAGGTTTATGGATGTGGTGAGAGAGGACATGCAGGTGGTTGGTGTAAAGGAGCAAGATGCAGAGGACAGGAAGAAAAGAAAACGGATGATCCGCTGTGGTGACCCCTAATGGGAGCAGCTGAAAGAAGAAGAAGTGTGATCTCGGAGTTAGTATATTTAAGTGTGGGGGTGCAGGGGGGCTTGCTCCCCTGCAAAATAGCGTTTGTAGTAGTTTATTTTTTTGTTCCGATTCGGTGAATTGGCTTTCGCGAACGTGTACTTCCATGGAAGTGGGGTTTTACTTTTCTTTTTCGAGATTGTGAAATTTTGATAAAGAAAAGTAGACCCATATCTACACGCACACCCACACACACACACACACACACACACACACACACACACACACAGAATCCATTTGAATCCGTGCTGTCCTCCACATAACAAATACAAACATATATATATACACACACACACAGACACATGTATAAAGTCCAGGTGAGTCTGTGCTGTCCTCCACTTAAATAGATAAGTATATATAGATATACATACATAAATACATTTACTCCAAATAATCAGCAGAAAAGTCCAATACCGTACATTAGCTAGCTATAAAACTCCCTCTATGTCCCAAGAAAATCACAATGCCTATCTATAGGGACTGGAATCACTCAGCATTATTATACCCAATACCATTTTCCTAAGTGATCTAAACTATCTAGCGATAGACTGGAAAACCTATACCACCATTAGTGCACAAGCACACAGATTCCTGGTCTTTGTCAATACAAGTGCCCTAGAACAATTACTCAGAGTACCCACTAACAGGGAATAACATCTTGGATCTTGTTCTTACTAATATGGAGGCATCTTGCACCATCCCTGGCATATTTTCACCACTTGCTAGATCTGATCATAAAGCCATCTCCTACAAAATAAAACTGAAACCACAGACCCATTCCACACAATGTACTTTCAGAAATTTCTCTAGGATAAACTACCTACTACTAAGCAATACATTGGCAAGCTTCAAATCCCCATGAAACCCAGTTAACTCCATTAAATATGTGGAAATGTACATCACCAACCTATACCAGCATATAAACACCTATAGTAGATGCAACGGTACCCTGTAGAAACAAGCTCAGGGCAAATCCATTAAAGAAACCATCATGGTGAAACCATAATATCCACAAGCTTTACAATAAAAGGAAGAGAATTTTGACTTTAAAAAAAGAAAACTAAATGCTTGAATAACAGACCCCTCATCATCGAAACAACCAAGATGCTTAATAAAATCCACCAAAGCCAAATCTGAGAAAAAAATAGACACTCAAGACAAAGACAACCACAAAGCATTTTTTAGTTATGTTTGTAACCTCAGTAGCACAATGCAGAAATACACTGAGCTGATTGTGAATGATGTTGCCTACGCTAAGGTGGAGATATGGTAAACCAACTGGCCAACAGATTCACCTCAAATTGTATTCCTCTCTCCCCTCTGTCTAATCCACCAGATATACCTGAAACAGACTCTCTGCCAACTATCACACAAGACCAAGCCCAAAAGTGCCATCAAAAGCTATAAATACTGCATTGATGGGTCCTGATATTATCCCTTGATGCATAATAAATAGTATGAAACAGAATTTAGCCACACCCTAACAACACTGTTAAACCTCATTCTCCATACAGGTTTTGTACCAAGTGAATGCAGAAGGGCTGCACTAATTCCCCTGAAAAAAGGAGAACCTTCCACAGACCCAAGCAAGTACAGACCCATAAGTCTGATCAGGTTTGCATGCCAAACCATGGAGATACTTATCAGGGAACTAATCAACAGGGACAATGGGCACCTTCAAACAGTGGACTCATCTCAGTTTGGATTTGCCAAGGGCTTGTCATGTTTACTCAACCTGGTGGACATTTTTGAAAAGGTCACCAAATCAACAGCTGAAAGATAAAATGGTACACAAAGCATACCTCAACTTGGCTAAATCTTTTGACATAATACCCTACTCAGGCATAGTAGAAAAGCTAAACTGGGAACAAATCCCTGTATCACCTACTGGATTATCAACTAGCTCATGGATACTATGCAGGAGATCAAAACAGGTGAAGCTACCTCCACAAAAAGACCTGTCACCAGTGGAGTTCCCCAGGGTTCGGTGATGGGACCTCTCCTGTTTGGTTTCTAGTTCTTTAATGTAAAAGCCAATACCAAAGGGCTCTGGCTGGCTAAGTTTGTAGATGACTGCAATCACAAATGGAAACTAAATACCAAAAATTGCATTAATGTATCCTTTGTGAACCCTGAGGAACTACCACATTGAAAATAGGGTCCCAGTTGTTCAGTATTTTGGAACTTATGTGGATGGTGACCTAACTTTTGACCAACATATGTCCAGTGTCATTAGAAAGTCCTTCAACATTGTACAGCTTATAAACAAAGGAAATGCATCTAAATCTTGACATGTCATCATCCCCCTTTACTCAGCCTTAATTAGACCAATCAGTATAACTCCCCTTTTGGCATACATCTGTCCAGACACATGCAACAAATGGAATACCCAAAGAGGTACCTTACTGAAAGGATACAAAACCTAAACAATATACCCTATGTGGACTGACTCAAAGCCCTGTCACAACACTCTGTATCTTCCAGACTGATAAGATGTGACCTGTATCTGGCATACAAGGCATCCTCCCACCTAATACTGATGGACCTACTACACATCAGCAAGTCAAATGGCATCAGAAAAACTTGGTCCAGGAATAGTACAATTGTCCAAGTCCTACTTACTTGTAACAGTAGATGTTTGAATTCCTCACTGCGTACGTTGCATTTTGGGTTATCTGCCAAGGTAACCCAGTACTGGCCAACTTTCAAAAGCTCTGACTGCCCTTCCTCCCTACCTCTCTCCTCTTGTGACTGCTGATTGGCTGAGCATATCCTGAGAGGGAAGTCTGCAGCAGTGACAGGATGTGTGTTCAGGCCTTTTCAATTCCACAAAGAAGGAGAGGAAAGTACCTGAAGCCAGAATAATTTACTAAGAGTGAACTTGCAGCCAGTCACAATACCATATAAAAAACAACTCCAACAATAAATAAAACAAAGAGTTTGAAACCCACCCCAAATATGCACAATCTGGGAGATGGCTGGTGGGTGCTGCTGCTGAGGCAGTGAAGAATTTGAAAATCTACAATTATAGGTAAGTAGGGCTTATGCAACTGTACTAATATTGACATTCCCACGGCCTCAGTGGCATTTTGGGTAAATTGCAAAAATTACCCTATGTGGAAGGTAGAAGGATGAGGATCCAGAAGCCCCTGGAGAATTGTGTTGGCAAAGCCTAAAATGAATCCAGTTTGTAGTGTTTTGTGAAGGTATGAACAGAGTACCAGGTTTCTGACTCTAGAGTGTTTCTAGAATCCACCTCTTTCCAATATGCCATTGAAAAGGGTAAAGCTCTAGTCAAGTGAGCCTTAACCTTGTCTGGAAGACACTTACTATGGTGGGAGTAGAAAACAAAAGCAGAAGGCAACCATCATATAATAGTTTACTAGGAGAGACTGACCTTTCTTAGTCCTGTATAGTCTGTTCAGCATTCCTAAAAGGCTTTGTTCCGTCAAGTAAGTACTACGAACAACCTCTGTTCACATCTGTGCATTCAAGGTATGCAGAATCTTTTCTCCCTTGCTTTTTTGGATAAGAAGAGAACACTGGAAGATTGATGGCTTGATTCAAGGTAAATTCAGAAACAATTTTAGGCATGAATGGTGGATTACTACATAACACAACCCTGTCCTTGTGAAAAATCTGACAGGGTTGGCTCACCACGACAGCTTGCAGCTCAGAGACTCACTTTGCAGATGTCACAGCAATAAGTAATGAACCACAAATCAGGTTCAAAAGGAGGTAAAGTCAATTTTTTAAGAACAAAGTTCAGATCCTAGGGAGGAGAAATTTGCCTTTGAGAGGGTCTCATATGCAACACTCCTTTCATAAACTGTTTGACAACAAAGAGAGACAAAAGATGGGATCCAGGGGCAGACAAGCTGAGATGGTCATAAGATGCACTTGGATAGAAACATATGACAAAGCATCTCTAGGTATCTAATACAGATGTTTCAAATGCAGAGGCATCAAAACCCTTTTGAGACTTGTGTTGCTGGCTAACCACCACCTAGAAAACATCTTCCATTTGTAAATTAAAGATTTTGTAGTTGCAGGTTTTCTTGCCTCCTTAAATACCTGCTGCACATCTTCATGGAACAAGTGCCTAAAAGGTATCAAAATAGATTCATCCAGACTGAAAGTTGCAATTGCTCTAAGTTGAGTGTACCATTTGCCCCTGATGCTGTGTGAGCAGATCAAGTCTGTGATGAAGCTTGTGGTAATTCCTATTGGCCTACTCCATTAAAACGGAAAAACAAATTTGGGCCATAAGGGGCGGTTATCACAATGATCTTCAGTAATTAGGTTCATAGGTGTTTACTAGGCTAACGGCCACATGGTCCTTCTTAAGCCTAGCCATGTATTCCAAATCTCTGACAAGTTCTGATACCCTTGATAAGTGTAAGCATGGGCCTGGGAGATAAACCATGTATAGATTACCTGTTTGCATTAGAGACATAGGTGCCAAACCAGGAATGAATTTCCGGTTTCCCATCCAATTGTCCAAGTTCCACTTGAATTGGGTTAGAGAGGAACTCTGCTTCACATGGATGGGGAGCCTGTTTCCTAGACGGGGTAGTCTTTAGGATACATATCTATCTCTCCAGCAGATCTTATTTATATTACAGGCAAGGTTTAAGTCTTTAGAATGGGTAATTCTGGTACTGTTTGCTTTGTGGATATGCAGGAGGTTCATCAGAGTGATGTCTGACAATGTCGAGTATGCTAAGCATAGATCTCCCCTCAAAAGCCTGTAGGGGACAGAATACAGGGACAGGGCCTTGAGGCGGTCTGCATAGGACATATTACTTATGCCCTTTACTCTTTTAGTGAAGAACCTTTGTGGACATTCCAGTTGTTGGATATGCCTGGTTAGGTACATACCAAAGGGGGCATTGTACTCAGTGATAGGTTTGATGAATGTCAAACCAAAGGGGGCATTGTACTCAGTGATAGGTTTGATGAATGCCAAATACAATGGAACAATGACTTCCTTGGACTTAGCTGCCATGCCTTTGTTTATAAGTTGCGCAACATACAATGATTTCCTCACCACTGCAGACACGTGATTATCTATGTGTGTCCCTAAGTTCCTGACTAGTGGGTCAACTCTAAGGGGTGTGTCGTCAATATGATAGTCAACAGGGATGGATGTCTTCCCAAAGGATACTATTATGCATTTCTTGGCATTTAGTTTTAGTCCATGGCTCTTTCTGAATCTTTACACGTACCTTGGAGAATCTTTGGAAAGGGTGGAAATGAATACAGAAACATTCCCAATCATGGGAATGATACAGTGTCTGTCTTCCAAGCATGGTTGCAAGGATGCCTTGAACATCATTTTTTTGAGTTGATTGTTTTAAAAGGAGGTAAAAAGATCTGCTTGAGAAGTTATCCACAACTGGATCAAGTTCTGGAAGACCTCTACATGAAAATTCCTCTTGTAAGCAACAGTTCAGATTCTGCTTAGCCTGTCTGCTGTTGTGTATTGTTCTAATAGAATATACGAGGTCTGAAGAGTCTGGTCTGGTACATGTTGAGGAATTCTTCTGAAAGGGTGAGAATTTTCTATCCACTGCCAAGTGTATGCTCTCCGAATTATTTTCAGAACTCATTTGTCTAAGGCTATCTGCAGTCAGACTGCAGAGTTGACAGACAGCCTGGGGGAAGGAGACAGAGAAGGAATGGTTGGGGGGGGGGGGTAGGGGTGCTGTGTGACACGAACCAAAGAAACACCAAGTTGTATTGCTAAAAAATATTCAGACTCTTGTGTGCAGTTTTTTCTTTGATGCTGCCAGATGGTACTTGCCTTTATTCACTGCTTGTTGTCGATTTTGGTGCACTTTTCATGCTTTGACGTTTTTTTGGTTTTGGCCATCATTCTTTTGGTGCTCTGTGACACAGTATAGTCATTCCTTTACAGCAGGTTGACCCTTTTTTTTTTTAGAAACAAACTTCTCTTGTTTGGATTTGCTATTTCATTTGGATCCCTGATTTTTGTTTGTTCCGTCCCTTGAGAGAAGATGCTTTGTTGGGAGAACTTGAGTGCATGAAGCATTAATTTACCTCTATTATCCCACTGTTTGAGAATCCAAGTGACAGAGGGCCTAAAATCCAATTCAGAACTTAAAAGTTCAGCTTTTAAATCATCAGAGAAGTTTTTATTATGTAATTAAGCTTACCATCGTAAAACAACAAAAGAAGCAGCATTTTTCAAGACTGCATCCATGCATTCAAGCACACTTCTCAAAGCATGTTTCAAAACCTTAGTCAAATTAGAAATAATTTCATTGAAATAAGACTTTTGCTCTGCAGGTAAGCATGCAGCAAAATCATCCAAACTGTATGCACACTGTAAAATACATTTAAACATACAGTTTTGATACTTTAATGTTCTAAACGCTAGATTACACGAAAGAGACATCCTTTTGCCCTGAAGATCAAACCATTTCCCTCTTTATCAGGGGGAGCTGGAGTAGATGAAGTCAAGGACTTTTTATTTGAGCAAGCATCTGAAGGGACCATAGCTGGGTCAGCAGTCAAATGAGAAAAGACACCTGTCATATCGGAGGAGACCCTATATTTACTCTGATCCTTTTTAAGGACTGCTGGAACAGATACTGGTGTCTTGCTGGCAAGCTTTATAAACATCTTCCAAGCCAAGTGGGGTGGGTGTGAGGAGGTAACCACAGAATTTGGCGTCTCATCCTTTCTATATTCTGCCTAGCTCTGGGAGAGTTCTCGACTGCCCCCAAGCAAAAACATCACTAAATCTAGCGATCTTCTGAGGAAAAGTGAACACTTCTTTAAACTTAAGCTCAGGTTCACCTTCCAAAGAATCAGAGTGAACGGACTCGGTGACAGATAGGAAATCACTATTGTTCTCATCAAATTCCTCATCATTCTCTAAAACAAAATAAAAGTCTTTAGCTAAACTAGTACAAGACCAATGGATGGGAACACAGCTTTCATAATTAGCTGTCTGCAGAATGCTCTTAGCCAAGGAAGTCACATCTCTCTTATAAACCGCTATATTGTCATTATCAGCTGTATGATAAAGCTTCTGTTTCTTTTTCTACTGAAATTCACTTTAATAAAATACCTGGAGACAGAGTATTATTTCTGGCAGGAAGGTCTCTTACACTGGACTACTCCTGAATCTGAATGGATTGGGTCTCCCATACCCAAGTACTGGATGTGTCTAACCCCCAGTCCATAGTGTCTGGCAAAGATACACTAGAGGGAAAGCGGCAAAAAGTGATTAGTGAGCTATGCAGTGGTCCTGACAGAATTGGTTACCGTAGGCTGAGACATATTTTTATGTTGTTTCTTTTTAGAAGCAACCAGATTTTATTTAGGGGGGTACCAAAGATAGGATCCATCAAGTCAGGGGACAGCACACCTGCCAGAATAATAAACTGACACTAGTGGATAATGCATCACAATAAGCACTTAAAATTTCTAGCAATAAGTAACTCCCCACAAAACTAAACATTACCAGACTGTAGTATTTTCAGAAACAATAGTCTGAAGCATGTTTAGAATTCTTTTACAACTGACAGAAGTTAAAGAACTTCCGGTACACAAAGTCCAAAAATAAAAGTAACCAATGTGCTAAACCAGTGTTAAAAATTACCTCCAGACATTTCAACTACATTAAACAGCTAAAAATAATGGTTAATAGTAATTTAAACTATATTTTCTTATCCGAGAGTAAAATTTCCACAGTACATTCAAATAACTTTGTGGTAAAACTGCAATCTGATGTTAAAAATACACAGCAATTTCATACTTATAATAAATAGTGTGTGTGTGTGTGTGTGTGTGTGTGTATATATATATATATATATATATATATATATATATATATATATATATATATATATATATATATATATATATATATATATATATATATATATATATATATATATATATATATATAGGTTCCCTTTTAAGTAAACGAACACTTAATATAATGAATGCTGTTTAATCGACAGCTAAATGTCGAAATGGCAAAATCCTGAAGACATGGAACAGTGATTTTTTTTCCCCAAGGAAAAAAAATCACAGGGTCGTTTTCTCCATTGTGGTGCGATCTCAGAGTTGGTATATTTAAGTAGGGGGGTGTGGGGGGCAAAGCCTTTGTTTTTTTTTTTTTTTTTTGGCGGGCCAGCTGTTTCGTTTGTTCGGAATTTTATGTTTTTGTTTTTCTGGGTCGATTATACAGCGTTTGCTGTTATAATATAGACCCATACACACACACACACACACATGTATATATATATATATATATATATATATATATATATATATATATATATATATATATATATAAATAATGCACAATAACAACATTAAAGACAGGTCTAGAGTGTCTAACAACACACATATACACTGCATTTTTGAAAGAAATACTGGAAGTTTCCTGAGAATTTGCCAATGATAGAAGCCAAATAAACACTGCTACAAGCAGAAATTCCCAATAAACATAAAAATAGAAAAATAATAATGAATCTAATAATAAAATGAGAGGAAGGGTGTCTTCAGCTGGGGCTTATCTGAACAGTAAACTGGAAAATTAGAGCACTTTCTTCACTGAATGACAGAAAAAGACTGAACAGGCACTTCGTGTCACATCTGAAGACTTCCCTTTAAGGATATGCTCAGCCAATTAGCAGTCACAATAAGAAAAAGGGAGGGGATTCTGAACTTTTGAAAGCTGTCCAGTGCTGGATTATCTTGGGAGATAAGCCAAAATGCCAATAAGGCAGTGGGAATAAAGAAAGTACAGTTGTGCAAAGTCTTAACATAACAGTCGATGTCCTTCTCTTCACTGTTGCAGTATTCTTTATCTTAGGATCTACTGGTTAGTATAGCCCAACATCTGGCCAGTATACCAAAGCTTTTAGATCCTGTATGCACCATATGTTATATGTATGCCCACCATTCAGGACATAGGGCATAAAGGTGACATACGAATACAGTTACCCAGAATTGAATTTCCCCAGAAGAAAATCTCAACAGAACAAAGAAGACTGTGCACATCCAGAAGGAGAAAATGCAGATGGAAAAGGTAGACCCCTCAGCCAGAAGAAAAAACATGGGGAGGAGAGAGGGTGCGAATATTACAACAGTGAAGAGAAGGACATCTATTGTTATGGCAAGATTTTACACAACTGTACTGTGTACCTCTCTATCACTGTTGCATAATTCAGCAGGGACAGCACAAAAGCTCAAGAGGAGGATTGGGAGGTGAAAGGATGGGAAGTGCCCTCAACAAACTCATGCAGGGTGGCAGTAGCAAAACCTGCTCTAGCCCCAGAAACTATATCCAATTTATAGAGCTTAGTAAAGGTATGCAGTGAAGACCAAGTAGCAGCTTCAAGGATAGAATTGATGTCCAACCCCTTGAAGAAAGCAGTATAAGATGCAATGGGCCCTAGTGGAGTGAGTTCTAACTGAAGTAGACAGGCAGTTGCCATGAAAATAACAACAAAGAAATGTGCTTAGAAAGCCAGGAAGAGATGGTTTGCTTAGAAACTGCCACACCCAATGTACTGGGATGAAAAGAAAAAAGCTGGTCAGACTTATGAATGGTCTAAGTTTTATCTAAACAATACCTGAGCTGTTTGTGCAAATCCAGGTATGAAGAACTCTATCACTAGCAGACTGAAGAGAAGGAAACAAGGAAGGCTTTTATACTGCCTGATTTAGAAACAACTCATTAACAATCCTGGTTATAAAAGAACTAGTACAAAGGGGCACCAGGTCCATATGAAAAACTAAAAAAATATAGATAGCCATAAGGGCCTGAAGCTCAGAAACACTCTCAGCAGAATTAAAAGTAAACAATAAGGCAGTCTTCCAGGTACAATGTTGCAGATAAACTGAATCTGCAGGCTCAAAAGGAGCCTGTTTCAACTTTTTCTAACAAAGTAAAAGTCTCAATGAGGAGGTATAGACTTTCTTAGGGGCCTAAGCTAAAGGCCTTTAAGAAACTGTTTGACTTCAAAGTGAGAAGCCAAAGGAGGATTAAAGGGTAGGCAGGCAGAAACAGCTGACAAATGGGCCTTCACAGAAGAACAGGCTAAGCCAAATTGGAGAAACTCACACAAATAGAGAGAACTAGAGGGACCACCACCTAAAAAATGGTCCTTGTCATAAGCATGGCACCAGACAGAAAATCTCTTCCATTTGGATAAATAAGACTTTCTGATACAGGTTTTCTTGCCTCCTGTAAAACACTGAGCAAGTCCTCAGAAAAGAGGTGACTGAAAGGGATCAAAACCCTATCACCCATAGTGTCAGTTGAAGAGTGGATAAGTGAGGATGGATGTGACCCCTTGTCCTGTGTGAGGACGTCCAACCACTGAAGTAACTTGTGCTGATCACCCCTGTCCAGATGCATTAAAAGGGGGGAACCAGTGTTGTCTTGGCCAAAAGGAGGCCACTAGCAAGATTTTTAGGCAGTTCAGCTGAATCTTCTGGAGGACTCTGGGAAGTAGGGGAAATGGAGGGAAGGTATAGAGAAACATCCCCTTCTAAGGAAAAGAAAGGGCACCTGTCTTCCATGCCAGATGACATGGCACTCTGGAACAGAAAAGAGGGAGCTGCCTGTTCAGACAGGATGCAAAAAGATCTACCTGAGGAACACCCCACTATTGGACTACATCCAGAAACGAGTCTATGTTACATTACCAAAAGTTCAAATCAGTGAAACTCAATCCAGCGAGACGACAACACCGAAACTGCGTAAAACTGAATGTTTACTTTCCTGAAGTTTAAAATATTGAAATAGTGGCTGCACATGTTTCACAGCACTTGGAGCTTCTAAATGAAGATCACAGTACAGTAAAGATCTGGAAATGTACTCTTTTCCTCACTGTAGTGTGACCTTGGAATTGGTATACATAATTTGCAGGGGGTGTGGGGGGCATAGCCCCCCACATGGGAGGTGCAGGGGGAGCTTGCCCCACTGTGAAAATGTAAGAGAAGCTGTATTTTGTTTTTTTTTTTTTGTTGAAGCAGTTGATGTTTTGATATTTTAAACTTCTGGAAAGTAAACGTTTGGTTTTATGCAATTTCGGTGTCGTCTCACTGGATTGATTTTCGCTGATTTGAACTTTCAGTAATGTAACACAGACTCGCAGAAACACATCTCTGTGAAGTATCTATTCATGAGCACGTGTTCTGAACCTGCTCAAGGTGTGTGCCACAAGATTGTGCTCTGAAGGAATATATACTGCCTGAACAGTTAACTGACAACTGAGAACCAGATCCCAGGCCTGAACAGCCAACCTGCAGAGAAGGTAAGACTTTGTGCCCACCTGCTTGTTAACATACCACTTCACTGTAGTGTTGTCTATGTAAACCTTCAGAGGATCTGGAGAGAGCATAAGGTGAAAAGCCTGAAAGAAATACAAAGGAGCTGCAGAGTACGCTGCAAAATTGTAAATTTTAATGGTGCCTCCTGGCACCTCGGCCGTAGTCTTCAAGGGATAATAAAAACCACCAAATGCAGTTACTTTATATCATTCATCATTCTAAAATTGGTCCCATTAACACTTCATTATTGGACCAGTTACAAAATCTCCATTTTTATTAAAGTGCCATACCATTAAATACATAAATACAAATGTGAATACAATGCAAATACGAATTCAATACAAGTACAACCCCAAACACCCCCATTAATCAAACTATTCCCTAAAACCTGTGTTTTTTTAAAAAAATCTCATACATGCTGTACAATTGAGTTTAGCCAAAATGCTAGAAACTAAACTAACCTCAGATCCCCCATGAGAAGTATAGAAGTGGAATGCCATGGGACTGTCTAACCTACTATGTCTAATGTCCCCCAAATGTTCCATGATGCGTGTTTTAACCATTCTTTTGGTTTGTCCAATATACCACTTTGTGGTTGTGCATCCACACCCTATTAAATCAAGGTGAAGTTTTACACCGAAATTATCACTGGAAACCAAATTTATTATAAATTATGATACTTTACATCCTGCCGGTTTGAATTTGGAATTGAATTTCCATGTTTAATATATAAAATGAAAAATTACATTATATATTTAACAACACGTGTATTTAGGTTGCACAGCATGTATGAGATTTAAAAAAAAAACAGGTTTTTAAGGAATAGCATCATTAATGGGGGCGTTTGAGGTTATACTTGTATTGAATTCATATTTGCATTGTATTCACGTATTTATTGGTATGGCACTTTAATAAAAATGGAAGTTTTGTAATTGGTCCAATAATGAAGTGTTAATGGGACCAATTTTAGAATGATGAATGATATAAAGTAACTGCATTTGGTGGTGTTTATTATCCCTTGAAGGCTATGGCCGAGGTGCCAGGAGGCACAATTAAAATATACAATTTTGCAGCATACTCTGTGGCTCCTTTGCATTTCTTTTGGCTATTTCTTTATGGCTTTTTGTTTTTTGTTATTATGAAAAGCCTGAAAGGCCAGAATCAGAACTCTCATCGCTTTGATGTTGATATGGTGTGACTTGGTCGGACAGCCAAAAACCTTGTACTTTCACATGACCACAAGAAGCCTCTCATCCCATGTCTGAAGTGTCGGTGAACAGTACGTGAAAAGGAACCAGAGGCTGAAACAGCAGGCCTGAGCTGAGGGAAATCCACCACTTGAATTCCTGCTTTAGACAAGGAAGGAGAGGCAGACTGAAATCCAGAGGGTGGCAATGCTTAAGCCAAACTGACTTGAGGTACCACTAAAGCTTCCGTATGTGCAGTCTAGCAAGAGGGAGCACTGGAACAGAAGAGGCCACGAATCCCAGGGCTCGAGGAAACTCTCTGTCTGAAATAGCAGGCTTAGGAAGAAGATACTGAATGAAAGCTGTCAAGGACAGAACTTTTGGAGGTGGAAAAGAGGCCAACACTGGCACTGTCTGAATCCTGCAACCCAGATACACATGCTCCTAAGTGGAAGTCAGGGCAAACTTTTGAAAGTTGACAGTGAACCCCAGACTTTGAGGAGAAATATGGTGAACTCCATATCCTGTACCAGGCAAACTGGAAAGGGTACCTGAAGCAAACAGGTCATCTAGATTAGGAAAAATCTGAATGCCTTGGAGCCTGCAAAAGGCAATCACAGGCGCAAGGCATTTTGTGAATACCCTTGGAACAGTAGAGAAACCAAAGGGCGAAGCAGAGAACTGAAAATGAGAGTAAGAAAAAGAGAAATGTAAAATCTTTCTGAAAGTAGGGTGAATAGGAATATGAAGGTAAACATCCTTCAGATCCAAAGACACCAAAAAAGCCAGGGGTAACACTACAGGAAAAAGGGTTTTGAAGAGTAAGCATCCAAAAAGAAGGAACCTTGAGAAAGGTGTCGAGCAGGGCGAGATCCAGAATAGGTCTGCAAGTGCCCTCCTTTTGAGGGACCAGGAACATCCTGGAGTAAAATCCACTTTGCAAATCCCTGAAGGAGGAGGGAGAGACTTCCACATGAGGAAGTAACCCTGATGGATGACAGATAGAACCCAAGAATCTGAGGTGATGAGATGCCAGTTTATAAGACAGAGGGGTCTACCTGTCAGGTGACTCATCACTTTATCACGTGTAGCTATAATGCTGCTGATGTATCTTCCAGAGCTGTTAACTTTGGGTCTGTCATGAGGTGATCAGAATATTTTGTTTTAGAATCTGCGAGGTCAGAAATAACCTGACAAGCCTGGGCATTCAAGGCTAGGGCATATCCAGTCATGTGGGTCTGGTAATCGATGACCCAAAATCCAAAGGAGAAGCAGTATAAACCTTCTTACCAATTATTTCCATCGCTCTACTTTCCTTACCTGAAGACAAAAGCTTGGAAGAGGGCAAAAGTTTAGAAGGCTTGTCAGAGGAGACTGATACCACAGCAGAGTCAGCAGAAGGACACTTGAATAAAATTTGAAAATCATCAGGAACCTTATAGAGCCTGTCAGGTTTCTTTGGAGCAGGAGGCTGAGAATCAGGAGACTTAGAAGCAGCTATAAAGGTGTCTAACAAAACAGCCAATACAGGAGGTACTGCAGAAGGTTTAGGAGTATCCACCTGAAGCAGCTCATAATACCTTTTCTGGAAATCAGGCCCCTGAGAAGAATCCCACATAAAGTATTCCATCATTCTAGCTTAAGTGCCTCCAAAAAATAGTTCCTCAAAAGGGGACTCAGGACTAATGGTCTCTCCTTCATCAGAACCATAAGCCAAAGGTCAAGGCATCTGGGAAGAGTAAGACAAGGACCCATCATCAAACTCATAATCCTAATCTGGGGAATTGGATTCCCTGGTCCATTTGGAAGGTGTTAAAATCCAAGGGGGAATAGGCACAGAAACCCCTTGGGGAGGCTTCATGCAGAAAGCATTAAACAGGCCCTGAGTGAACTCCTGCCATTTTCTTTGAGGATCCTTACAGCATAAAGAAGTACACTTAGTCTTTTGCTTTTTCTTGGTAGGCACGTCAGCCCTAACAAACACCAGAAGTTGTGACCCTTGATGAGATTCAATAAGAGCACCTGGAACCTCTTCCCTGACAAGAATCTGCAGAATCCCTCTACAACCCTCCGAGATGATCAACCGCTGTTCCCCTTCAACATTCGGAGCAGATGCCTGCAAAGCCTTAGAGGACAAGCATAAAGAAGGATCCATGCTGGCCCCCGATGGGGTCGCAGCAGTGGAATCCAGCTTAGACACAGATGCCCTGGACAGCCATTTACCCACTTCTAGAGAAATGTCTGGTGGAAGCTGAACAGCCAAAGAATCAGGCCGGGATTTCTCAGTCTTCTTCTTACTTAACGATACCTCGGGGTTAGATGATTCCAACCCTAGGCTAACAGTTTAAACCTCTCGAGACAGATGGCCAGGGAAGTCAACTGGCTTCTAAGAGTCAGGCACAAATGCTTTACAAATGTTACAAGACATATTGGTCATGGGAAGCAACCAGAGAAAAAAGACACTGTTCATGATGATTCTTATGGGGAATCTGCCTCCCACACTGACATTTTTCCTTCTTAGATGATGTGAACTCTGGGTAACCTAAAAGAACAAGACCAAAGAAAAAAGACACCAATGAGGCACTTATCTGATGGCTAGGTATTCAGCACAGTAAAAGGTGTTCAGACTGATGAGCAATGATGGCGTTCAGACTGGCGGCAAAGCCATTCTGGATAACTTTTAGTTATGTACTCACCATAACTTCAGATGTTTGGGATCCATCTCGCCTACATTCTGACTGATGGGTTCGGAGCCGATCCCTCGGCTCCGACTCGGCACGCTTATGCTATAGAGCGAGGCCTCTAATTGGCTGAGCTATCTTTATCCCAGGATGCACCACCACTAATCCCCCAGATCTTGTTTGTCCGCATTCATGCACACAATCACAACTTGTTTATATAACATTGTTAGATGTTTCAAGATGAAACAACAGGATTCGGACCTTCTGATATCCTCTGATCTCCAAGGAAGGGGGAAGGAGGGTGGGTTATTAGAATGTGGCGAGATGGATCCCAAACATCTGAAGTTATGGTGAGTACATAACTAAAAGATGTTATGTGATCCTATCTCGCCTACATTCTGACTGATGGGACAGCGTCCCTAGCACCTAAATCCCGGGTGGCTCATTGGAAAACACTCCTGAGCACTGTGGAACCAAATGAAGCTCGTCCTCTAGATGCCACATCTAATTTGTAGTGGGAAATGAAGGTGTGCGGGGAACACCATGTAGCCGCAGCACAAATGTCACCAATAGCAAGCTTAGAATGAAATGCTACCGAAGTAGCCATAGCCCTCGTAGAATGAGCCTTGACAGAGGTGGAAAGCTCTTTGTTAGAATAGATATAAGCTTGAGTAATACAGTCCCTGATCCATTTGGCAATAGTGACCTTTGTGACAGCGTTGCCCAATTTGTTTTCTGCAAAGGATACAAACAACTGATCTGTTTTCCTTGATTGTTTGGTCCTATCTAAATAAAAACGTAACTGTCTGTGGACATCTAGTGTGTGGAATATAAACTCCGCTTTATTAGAGTATTTTGGGAAAAAAACTGGAAGCTCTAACGATTGTTGCAAGCATAA
Source organism: Protopterus annectens (assembly GCF_019279795.1). Classification (NCBI taxonomy): domain Eukaryota; kingdom Metazoa; phylum Chordata; order Ceratodontiformes; family Protopteridae; genus Protopterus; species Protopterus annectens. The sequence continues at coordinate 574,528,672 of NC_056745.1, forward strand.
AGTAGAACAAACTTTAGGAACAAAAGAAGGATTTGGCCTGAGGGATACTCTGTCTGTATGAAAAACCAAGTACGGGGGTTTCACTGACAAAGCTTGAAGCTCTGAAACCCTTCTAGCTGAAGTAATCGCCACTAGAAAGGCTGTCTTCCATGATAGAAACTTTAGATCACAGGTAGCTGCCAGTTCAAAGGGAAAAGAAGTCAAGGCACGCAACACTATATTGAGATCCCAAGGAGGTGCAGGATGAGAAATCGGAGGTCTTAATAGAGCAGCACCTTTCAAGAAGGTCTTACACAATCTGTTGCTCATTAAAGGTGGGTCTATGGATTCATGAAAATTAGAAATTGCTGCCAATTGTACTTTGATGGTAGAAATTGAAGAGCCTTGATTGAAAAGAGAGGTCAGAAATTTTAGTACTTCTGCCACGGGAGTAGAAATGGGGTCCAGGCCCCGGAGTTGAGCCCAAATAGCAAACCTTTTCCATTTGCTAGAATACAGTTTCTTTGTAGCGGACTTGTGGGCTGAAGATAATATGTGCACAACATCTGGATCCAGTGTATGGCTCCTGACTATCGTCGGAAGAGGAGGAGCCAGGCCGTCAATTTTAAGGTGTGGAGGGACTGGTGTAATAGTCCTGACTGATGAATCAGAAGGTCTGGGACCTGATCCAGGAACCACGGACCTTCCAGAGCATGTTTCCGAAGATAGGGAAACCACACTTGACGAGGCCAGTAAGGAGCAATTAAGATCATCCTGCTCCCTAAGAGAGATGCCTTTTGAATCACCCTGGGGAGGAGAGGAACAGGAGGGAAGGCATAAAGTAGGCCGGTGGGCCAAGGATGGACTAATGCGTCCATGGGGCTCTTCCCCGGAGCCGGGGTTAGGGAGAAAAATTCTTTGCACTTCGCATTCAGAGGAGTCGCAAAGAGGTCGCAACATGGAACTCCCCATTCGCTGAAAATCTGCCTTGCAACTGTCATATTCAGAGACCATTCGTGAGGAGAGAGGATGGTTCTGCTCAATCTGTCGGCTAAGACATTGGCCTTGCCCGGTATGTGAGTAGCTACTAGGAAGCGTTTGGTCGAGACTGCCCATTCCCAAACTCTCATGGCTTCTCTGCAAAGAGGATAGGATCTGGTCCCTCCCTGTTTGTTCAGGTACCAGACCACTGACATGTTGTCTGAGTGAACAGCAATTACTCCCTGAGGGAGATAATCGTGAAGGGCTTGAAGGGACAGGAGTACTGCCCTCATTTCTAAGATGTTGATGTGAAGAGGAGTCTCTTCCGGGTGCCATTTGCCTTGGACTGACCTGCCCAGGGAATGCCCCCCCCCCCACATCTGGGAGGCGTCCGTGGTCAAAGTGGCCACCGGAGGAGGAAGAACAAAGGGTCGTCCCTGATCCAAATTGGAGGACAATAGCCACCAGCGAAGGGCCCGTTTGCAAGATTCTGTGATCCATATGAGATGATTGAGAGGAAGTTCCTGAAAGGACCACTGAGTTGAAAGAAGCCACTGGAGGATTCTCATGTGTAACCTTGCCAAGGGAACTAGCAGAACTGTGGCAGACATGGATCCCAATAGCTGTAGGACCATTCTGGCTGGGGCTTTGGACCTGGGGAGTAAGGCTCGAACTTGATTTTGAATGGTTTGAATTCTGTCTGCAGGTAGATAGACCCGCATCTGGTTTGAATCTATCTCTACCCCTATGAATCTTATTCTTTGAGATGGCCGCAACACAGACTTTGGCCAATTGAAGGTGATTCCAAGGGAATTGCCCAGTGATATAGTGGCTTGCAGGCTCCGCAGAAGTAGATGCTTGGAGGTGGCAGTTAGGAGCCAGTCGTCTAGGTACGGAAACACCTGGAATCCTAGACTTCTCAGGTGAGCAGTCACTACTGCCAAGCATTTGGTGAACACCCTGGGGCTGTGGTGAGACCAAAGGGCAGCACGGAACTGAAAATGACTGCCTCCTAGGCTGAAGCGCAGATGTCTCCTGGACGTTTGATGTATTCTGATATGATAATACGCGTCCTTGAGATCTATGGAGCACATCCAAACACCCTTCTCCAACAATGGGAGAATGGTTTGTAGAGTGACCATTCGGAACTTGGACTTCTTGACTGAATGGTTTAGGTTGCTTAGGTCCAAAATGGGCCTCAAGTCCCCGATCTTTTTTGGCACCAAAAAGAATCTTGAGTAAGTCCCTAATCCGATCTGGTCTGCGGGGACCGGTTGGATGACTCCTTTTTGCAGCAGCTTTGAAATTTCTGAGGCTGCGGTATCCAGTTGACTGGGTGGCGGGTCCGAGATTTATTTGGACTGGGGGGGGGGGGCGAGAGAATGGGATGGAGTAACCTCCGGCGATAATCCGAAGCACCCATCGGTCCTGAGTGATCCCTTCCCAGGCCTTCAGGTGCTTCGAAAAACGACCCCCGACTGGCTCTGGAGCAGCACAGCCAGGCAATCCCTCAGGGACTATGAAAAGCAGAAGAGCCACGAAAGGATTCGCGGTCTCCAGTGTTGCGAGGGCCTCTGCCGCCTCTGGGACGGCGTCTTCCGGATGAATTTCCCCCTCCTCTGCCTCTGGAGGGGGAACCTTCCTGCTGAGAGGGGTAAGACTTCTGAGATCTACGGAACCACATTTTCCCTCCTCTTTTAGCCTTGGGATAAGGCCGAAAGGGAGTGGAAAATCGTGCCCCTACGGCAGTCAGAGTCTTACCCTCCTGTTCACAGCGGGTAAGTGTGTCTTTTACCTTGGGTCCAAACAGGGAGGACCCATCAAAGGAAGCGTCGGCAAATGAAGACTTAAAGGCCTCCGCGAAATGACACAGGCGGAGCCAGGCTTGTCTCCGTAGAGCAATGCCTGTACCCGCCGCTCTACTCGCCCCTTCGGCCTCATACGAAATGAGCCTCATGGACGAGTTCGAAATGGACGACATTGTAGCCAGCTGAGATCCAACCATCTGGGCCAGCTCCTCAGGCAGGTTACCTAAGAGGGTATCGGATAGCTCCTTAATCAGATCCCTCTGAAATCTCATAAAGTGCGTCAGGTAGTTCAAAGACCTCAGAGTAAAGGCCGGTGAACTAAGGGTGCGCTTACCGTACCGATCCATGCTCCTAGACTCCTTATTAGGAGGATGGACGGACGTAGAAGCCTCTACTACATCTTGCTGGGTAGCAGATGCCACCACCATAGCATCTACAGCCACACCTTTCGTAAGAAACTCTCTATCCGGGGGCGCCGAGAGAAATTTGTTCGGACGAGCGGGCACCGGTTCCTCAGAGTCTAGGTGTTCCCACGCCCTTCGACAGATCAAATCCAAGAGCTCGTCGAAGGGCGGAGACACCCAGGAGGCGGAGGGCTGAGCCCCGAAGGCCTTCAGGAACACCGACTCATCAGCAGAGGGAGGTTTGGACTGCCAGCCGCCTCGTTGTTTTAGGGCTTCCAGGATGTCTGCAAAGGAGACATCATCCGAGGACGACTTGGGGGACCCCTCTGCATCATCGAGATCAGTGTCAGATGTCAAAGACTCGTCAGGGGAGTCAATGTGCTTCCTCTTGCACATTCTCTTCCTGGGAGGTTCTTCCGAAGAGGCTTCAGAAGGACCTCCAGGAGGGGGAGAAACCCCAGCGGGGGTAACCTGAGGCCCAGGGGCTCCGCTGTCTACGGACAGGGGGACTGCCAACGACCCAGTCTCCAAATGTAGGGAAGGAGCTGGGGAAACTGTGGAGGTAGCCAAGGAAGATTTGGCTAAAGCACTCCTCATAGCCCTGAAGGCGGGACCACCAGAATCCTGGGAGGGTCCCCCCTCCGTGGCCACGACAGTGGACGGTACTCCCGCCGCTGACGCACCAAGAGGGAGACTAGGGACGGAAAGCATCAATCCCGAAGCCTCCCCCCAGGGCCGAAGGAAGAAGTCCGTGCACTGAACTCCGACCCAAGAGCCGGAGTCGGAGCAAGGGTCGGGCCTGACCCTAACACCTCCACTGGTTCCACCAGCACCTGCTCCAATGGTGCCGAAGCTGTTGGAGGAGGAAATACAGTAGGGGAGTGGACCATCGGCTCCGAAGCCAAATGGGCTGGAGCCGAAACCATCTTTTGGAACACCGGAGACTGGAAGAGTCGAAGGAGCACCCTGACGATGTCCGAATCAGACATCTTGGATGATCTCGAGGATACCGATCGGGCCCGAACCGATTTCTCCATCGGCTCCGAAGGGCTCGGGGACCGGCTCGAAATGACTCAACAATTATCGGCTCGAGGAAACTTTCAAGGAAATTTCCCTCGGTGCCGATAAGGACTTCGCCCGAGGGGCAAGAGTCTGAGCCGATGACCCTTATCGGCTCCACTATCAGTGGAGCCGATGAGGGTGACCCGCCTCTCGATGCCCCAGACCTCGGCTCCGAAACCAGAGGGGTCGAGGCTGGAGGCATCGAGGCAGACCGTTCGGACCTCGGCTCCGAAGTCCGTGGAGCCGATGGAGAAGTCTGCTTAGTTTTCTTAGCAGTCGGTTCCGACTGACTGGTCGGAGCCGACGCTTTCCTCTTTTTAGAAGGAGACGGAGAGGAAGATAAAGCCTCCTCGAAGGAAGGCTTGATTAATACTTTGAGGATTCATTTGTTTTTCCTCTCCTGGAGGACTCTGGAGGAAAACGCATGGCATACACTGCACGATTCTTGCAGATATTTAGCACCTAGACAATAGACGCACGAGGAGTGGTCGTCCGTTATGGACATTTTGAAGCCACACCTCGTGCACTTTTTAAACCCGGAGGGTTTATGCTCTTTAGACATAATCAGGCTAAAAAAACAGATAACCACACTAAACAATAAGGGGTTTGACACACAGGAACAAAAATATGTATGCCACTAACAGTGTAAATATTTAAACTAAAGAACTTTTTTTTTTTTTTTTACACACAAGATTTGTCAGAAAGAGAAAAGGAGGGTCAAGACCCTCTAACTTAAACGGGTACTTGACCCACACACAACCACTAAAGTAGTAGTAACCACAGGGGAAGGCCCCTCTAACTTAAACGGGAACCTTCTCTGACAGGAAAAAACACGAAATTTTAAACCAAATTCCAGAAAAACACTCGTACACAAAGAATAGCCGTTAAAACAGCTTTTGGGTTTAAATGAAGCAAATACTGACAGGAAAAAAGCCTAATATATAGTACTTAGCCCAGCCAATGTTGAGACCACGTCCAAGCTCTGTAAGCGGCAAACGAGATCTGGGGGATTAGTGGTGGTGCATCCTGGGATAAAGATAGCTCAGCCAATTAGAGGCCTCGCTCTATAGCATAAGCGTGCCGAGTCGGAGCCGAGGGATCGACTCCGAACCCATCAGTCAGAATGTAGGCGAGATAGGATCACATAACATCTACATTTATACTTCATATTTATGCCCTATGTTCTGAATGGGGTGCATACATGTGACATACGGTGCCCACAAAATCTAAAGGCTTTGGTATACTAGCCTGACATTGGGCTATCCTTGGAAGGATATCTCTAAAGTGAAGAATACTGCAATAGTGATATAGAAGGACATCATTTAAACCTCTTCAACAACATCAACAAAACCTTTGGTGAGACAGATATAACTTGTAGAGGACACCACTGCTGTGGAATGGACTCCCCATCCATGTAAAACAAAGCCCTTCCCTGTCCATATTCAAATGCAACAGATGGGTAATACGTGTGGACTACCAATGGACAAATCAGCTCCTAAATGCTTTATCCCATGCATGGGCCCCTCTTATTATCTTTGGTATGATCCCCTTTACTCTCACTGAGGTAATATACAATTATCGACCATGGAGTGGGTAAGACCAATCTAACACCAAATGGGATTGGATAATTCAAGCACCCAAAGGGAAATTGGCTGGGCTTAAAATGACCCACAAGGGCAGCTAGTCTATGACATATAAACTAACAAATCTATAAATAAATAAATAAAAACATGGAATAGGACATTAGCCATTAGGAACTGTGTTTGAGAAAGCCCTACTCTTGGGGTTTATGATACAGAGACTACAATGTGAATTTTTAGAACATTTACATTTTCTCATGAGATTCTTATCTGCTTGTACCATTCTCTCAGTGCCTGTGCATATCCATGATTAGGATTATAGAACTTCTATACTGTGGACCAATATTTGAAAGTATATCTGTAAATCCACATCTAGAAACACAGATTTTAGGACTACTGTAATTTCATTTAATTGTACAACTTCCAAATGTTCTGAATAACTGTCAGCAATGTTAAAATAATCTGCATTATTGTACTGCAACAAATGTACTCAAACCTTCTTCCAGGGTAGATTTAATATTTCATGTGGTAGAAATTACTCATTCTATTTCTGACTCTGAAAAGTATTTCAACTTTATAAAGAACTATAAGAATATCTAAATGTGACTCAAAAATGATATGAAGCACTATAGCATACAATTATGTAGCCAGCTGGGTAGGAAATACCATTCTGCTTCCTTTGAACACCAAGTCTTGTGAAATAAATTCATAACCGTGACTCACAACTGCATTTCTTCATCTGCAATGGTGCAGTTTCCCAGTTCCATGATCGTCTAAGATGCATCGACAATGTGAAATAATTCACAGGGCTTCCTAGTATTTCTCTAGCAAATCCTCTTTACAGTCTTGCAAGTAAGTTCTACTAACTGTAGCAAATATTTTCACCCATATGTAAGGGTTAAACTGAATTTGAAGGTCATATACTATCCAATTTTTGGGAATCTTAAATGATAACCCTAGAAAATAATTTTCTTTACATTTGACTATACTATCAGTGACTTATCACAAATATAATGGAATTTCTGACAACCAAAATCAGGTGCTAATATTTATTCCTCTACCTGTGCATAGTATGTCTGTCCATTATCAAAATCATTAATCAATATACTACTCACCTACTTTCTTGCATTAATAATTGCACTAAGCCTTAGTTTTCTAGCATCCATCTGAAATATTAGAGATTGTAGGAATTCATAACATTTCAGAAAGGAGCCTCTGTAACATTTTTTAAACCTTTTGAAATTTCTTTTTCATGTCAACGATATCATCACAATCATTCTCCAAATTCTGCAAAAGTAGCTTCATTTTATTAGACAGGTTTAGTAAGAACATAGAGAGAAATCGTACCATACCAATAAAATGCATAACAGATAACTTACTATGGAGGTTTTACACAACAACTATAGTATTGGCTTTCAAAGACTGAAGAACTTCTGTTGTGTAAATACGGCCTTCTGTTTCAGCCTATCAGACAACATAAGTCCAATATCATGCTCTGCTTAATAGCAACACACACCAAAGGTTCATCTATTACGTTAACTGCAATTTAAAAATCTCCAACCATGTCAGCTACAGCTTTATGAAACACTTACTGGGATGATGGTATTCCAAAAGTAACCTCACAAGCTTGTACCTGCTTAAAAAGGTTTTGAAAGTGAGCTAGCCTCTTTGGGTCACAAATAAATATAAAGTTATTAGTGATCCTTTGTGGTGACCCCTAGCCAGGAAAAGCCGAAAGAAGAAGAAGTCTGCAAAATATTAGTCTAGCCAACAAGTGGCCAGAATCAAACCTTCTACCATGTACCTGTGAGGTAACAACCTTAACTATTATGCCAAACCTTACCCCTCAAAGAGATATAAATTGTACTGAGTCTATGTTGATGCTGTAGCTAGAGCCCTGCAGCTGCCTCCACCTTCCTCCCCTAAATTTATTCCATTGACCCCTTGCCTTTTGAATGTCTGTGAATGATCATAGGTAAATACTAGGCTATAAGTCTTCAGCTATTACAAGCCCAGGTAATAACCAGAGATCAGAAGGAAGCTCTGTAATTTGTATCTCTGAGGTAAAGATTGTAAACATTATGCCAGCCCTGTCTCCTGAAAGTAAGCTAATTAGGAATGTTCATAGGTAAATACTAGGCTATTGATATGCAGACTACAAGCCTAGCTAATAATCAGAGGTGAGAATAAAAGTCTGTACCCTGTTTCTGCATGGTAGATACCTTAACCACTATGCTAACCCCACTGTGGCGATAACGAAATACTAGGCTATCAGCTGGCAGATTATTACAAACCTAGCCAAAAACAAGAGGTCAGAATCAAACCTTGAGTCTTGTAAGATTAAGACCTTAAATATTATGCCATCCCTAAATTATCGAAAAACTCGCCATCTTTTTCGAACCTTAAAAGAAAACTCTTGAAAACCCCTTTCTTTAGATTTGGCTGTACTGTAAGTGACTTGCCAAAAATATACTGAAACTTCTGACACTAAATGTGACTCAAAAATGATATGAAGCACTATAGCATACAATTATGTAACCAGTTGGGTAAGAAATACTATTCTGCTTCCTTTGAACACCAAGTTGCTGACATTTCTTTCTGTACCTGTACACAGTATGTCTGTCTGGCTTCTAGCACTGAAGAGAATCCAACATTAGGTATAATCGGAATTACTTCAACAGTTTTAGTCAGATAGTATTCCCTTTTGATTAATTTACGTAATTCTGGCAGTCTAGACATAGTTTTCAGTTTTTCTTGCATAATTACTGCCATCATTCTATTAACTCATTCAGTTGGTTCAACTTGCTTAACATTTATACACAGACTTTCCATATACTTTAACTCCAATTCTATTCCTAAGAGCTATAAGAAGTCTTTGTGGTGCATGTACAAAGTAAAGTTTTGTTAGGAACTTGCCATAATTGTAGGTGTTCTAGTATGTTCACTGCTTCTGCTGTAGTCTCAACATTTGGGACATCTGCCACAGAGGGTCCTACATCTACAGCCAGACTTCCAGAACTTTGAAATCTTCCCTTTTCAGGATGGGCTGACATCTTCCAACCTGATAACAGCAAATATGAAATGTAAAAGTAACATTTGCCATTACCATCTTATATTCTTGATTGCCATGGCAGCCTCCAGGAACCTGGGGCTGGTCCACAGCACTGAATGCATAGGTGGACTAGGATCAAACAAGTACCCCACAACTGCAAGTCTAACAAGAAAATCCCCTGAAGTTACCTCAACAAATTCTAGACCAACCTGAGAATGGGGAACTACTTGTGGGGGTAATGAAGAAAGAAGGCAGGAAGGGTGACTGTGTATCCACTCCAGCCCCAGAGACTAATAAGATATGAAGAAGAGGGGTTGAGGGATGGATACATTACAGTAAAAATGAACTCACTCAGTAAAAATGAACTCACTCAGTAATTATATTAATCTCTAGCTACAGTAAAAAATGAACACACTCAGTAATCATATTAAGCTCCTAAAACATATGTGCTATATTCACTATATGGTCCACTGCTGCAGTACTCCTTATAATTTGGAAGATTCTGAAACTTATTAGACTAATGGTTCATGGTATTAAGTATATGGTGCATGAACTAACCCTTGCAGGATGACCACAGCAAATCTTGTTCTAGAAGTTGTGATGCCCCGCCAATGGTCCAGTAATCAAAGAGCCTCAATCCTCACCACTAGCACCAGTGGGAGAACGTACATTGGGAGTATGACAGGTACACACACAGTATTTCCTGATGCAGCTCTCTGCAGCAAGTGCAGTTTACCTTAAGAGTACATAGAGACCACTATCTGTCCTGGGCAGGTTTCTCCCTCTTTCTCCAGATCCTTGATAAGACTTCCCACTGGCACAGCTATAGAGTTGAGATATCTCAGCTGAGTGGCCAAGCCAAGACCTCCAACACTCTCTCTGTCCAACCAGTGCTTCATGTCCCTGCCCAAGTAGCTGATACATACACTCTTGGAGATTTGATTTACACACACACACACACACACACACACACACACACACACACGCACGCACGCACAAACACACGCACAAACACATGCACAAACACACGCACAAACACACACAAACACACACAAACACACCTGGGAAAGGCTGGCACAGATTTACTAGCTATGCCGCCTTCTGCCCAAACTATAAGGTAGTTATTACTGCCACCAGCCACCTCTTTATCAGCTACTTTAGGACCCTTAACAAAGGGTGTCCAATCTTACTGTGTAATGTTGCTATCAATACAAAAAATGTTATGTACTTACCATAACGTTCCATGAGAGTTGTTTATCTCGCCTTTATTCTCACTGATGGGTTCGGAGCCGATCCCCGGCTCCGACACAGCGATAGCAAAGCTCATGGTTTGCCAGTAGCTTGAGACCAAGCCCCTTATCCCACAATGCACTGCTGGAATTACCTCAGATCTTGTTTGCTGCGAGTATATATACCCTTTTATTTATTTCTACAAGGAAGCACTTCCCGAAGGGGAAGAAGAAGTACTGAATAACCAGGATGGTACTAGCCTCTAAGTCAACTGTCAGCCAGGAGGGGGAAGGAGGGAGGGAAGTGAGAATAAAGGTGAGATAAACAACTCACATGGAACGTTATGGTAAGTATATAATTTCTTTATGTGAAGTTGTTAAATCTAGCCGTTTATTCTCACTGATGGGTAGCGTCCCTAGCACCCTCAATCTTGGGTGGTTTATGGAAGTACGTTTTTCAGTACCGTGGAACCAAAGGAAGACCTGTCCCTGGAAGCCTTATCTACTTTGTAATGTGTGATAAAGGTATGAGGCTTAGACCAAGTGGCTGCAGCACAAATATTGTCAAGGGGCAATTTAGCTTGAAAGGCAGAAGACGTAGAAATGGCTCTGGTAGAATGAGCTTTAGGTTTGTGTGTCAATGGCATGCTAGCATTCACATAAACAAAGGATATACAATCTGATAACCATTTAGGTAAAGTTGTTTTAGCCACTGGATTACCTTTTCTGGCTTCTGAAAAGGATACAAAAAGTTGATCTGATTTTCTAATATCCTTAGTTCTGTCAAGATAAAATCTGAGCTGTCTGTGTACATCAAGTTTGTGCAGCATGTATTCCAATTTGTTAGAGTGGTTGGGAAAAAAGACTGGCAGCTCAATGACCTGATTGATATTGGATTCAGAACAGACTTTAGGTAAAAATGAGGGGGGTTGTTCTGAGAGATACTCTATCAGCATGGAAAATCATGTAAGGAGGCCTAACAGATAATGCTTGAAGTTCTGACACTTTGCGGGCAGAAGTAATGACTACCAGAATTATAGTCTTCCAGGACAAATATCTGAGATCACAAGAAGATGCTGGTTCGAAAGGGGGAGAATAATTTGAGACAGCATAAAATTCAAATTCCAGGGAGAATAAGGAATTTTGATAGGAGCTCTCATGTGAAAGGTACCTTTAAGAAAAGCCTTAGATAACTTATGTCTCATAACATTCAACCCATCGAATCCAAGGTGGAAATTTGATATGGCGGCTAACTGGACTCGAACTGTGGCAGCTGCTGCTCCTTCATTAAAAATCTTTGTCAAAAGTTCTAAAATAGATGATAGAGGAGCTCGGAAAGGGTCGATTATCTGTATATTGGCCCATATTGAGAACCTGTTCCACTTACTGCGGTACAGTTTCCTGGTGGATGGCTTGTAAGAAGACAAAATGATTTGTCTTGTATCATCTGAGAGCAAATGAAGCCTGGCAAGTAAGGGAAGTGGATTAGCCAAGCAGTCAGTTTTAGGGACTGCAGTGAAGGATGGAGGTCCCCTGATGGGTGTGTCAGAAGCTCCATAACTGGGTCCAGGATCCATGGATCCTCCAGTAGAGGATGGTGAAGGAAGGGGAACCAAATCTGTCAAGGCCAGTAGGGAGCTATGAGGATAACTGTCCTTCCCAGTCACTTTGCTTTCTGTAAAACCTTGGGTATCAATGGAATAGGTAAGAATGCATATAGGAGGCCAATTGTGTACGAGTGCGTCTCTCGGGGAATGTCCCGGAGGTGGCATTAGGGCAAAGTAGCTTCGGCATTTGGTATTGATGTGACTGACAAAGAGGTCGCAGCAAGGCTGGCCCCATTTGCAGAAAATGAGATCTGCAACTCGTTGGTTGAGAGACCACTCGTGAGGCAACAGTATTATCCTGCTTAGCTTGTCCGCTATCACACTGGATTTCCCCGGGATGTGCGTTGCTATCAGAAAATGTTGGGATGACACAGCCCATTGTCATACCGTGAGTGCTTCTCGACAAAGGGGTTAAGACTTGGTTCCGCCTTGTTTGTTCAAGTACCAGACCACTGACATGTTGTCCGTCTGAATTGCAATTGTCCCTAGAGGAAGAGAGTCCTGAAAGTCCTGAAAGTACTGCAACACCAGAAGTACCACTCTCAACTCCAGAACATTGATATGCAAATGTGACTCTTGATCCATCCATGTGCCTTGGGCAGTCCTTCCCTGAAAATGCCCCCCCCCCACCCTATCAGGGAAGCATCCATGGTCACAGTGGCTACCTGGGGAGGGGAGAATAAAGGGTCTTCCGACTGTAACATGAAGAGACGTCAACCACTACTGAAGGTCTCTCTTGCAAGAATCTGTGATGGGAATCATGTAGTGCATCTGTAGCTTCTGGTTGGACCACAGTGCGAAGAGGAGCCATTGAAGGATTTGCATATGCATCCTTGCGAGTGGTACAGCCAGGACTGCTGCTGCCATCAACCCTCGTACCTTCAAGACCTCTGCTGCTGTAGCTTTGTTCTTTGACACCAGTGAGATGACGTGTTGGCGAAGAAGTGAGACTCTTTCGATTGGAAGATGTAGAGTGGTGGTTGAGGTATCTAACTCTGCTCCTATAAAAACGGTATGGTGCGATGGCAATAAGGCAGACTTTTCGAAGTTGATTGTAATGCTTAATTGATGGCAGAGTGTCAGACTATATTTTGTTGCCCGAGTCAATTGATGCCTGGTGGTAGCAGTGAGGAGCCAATTGTCTAGGTATGGAAACACCTGGAATCCTAGACGCCTCAGGTGAGCTGTGACCACTGCCATGCATTTGGTGAACACCCTGGGGGCTGTAGTGAGACCAAAGGGCAGGGCTCGAAACAGGTAACGATTGGCTCCCAGCCAGAAATGCAGGTGACTCCTGGAGCGTCTGTTCATTTTTATGTGATAGTACACGTCCTTGAGATCTATAGGTCACATCCAATCACCTTTCCCTAGGAAGGAAAGAATGGACTGAAGTGTGACCATTCGGAACTTCTCTTTCTTTACAAATTGGTTGAGTCTGCTGAGGTCCAAGATAGGTCTCCAGTCCCCTGTTTTCTTTGGTACCAAAAAGAATCTTGAGTAAGTTCCGAATCCAACTTGGTCTGCTGGGACTGGTTGGATGACTCTTTTTTCTAGCAATTTTTGGACCTCTACGATTGCTTGTTCCCTGAGATTGGGTGGAACATCTGGGATTCTGCTTACAGGAGTAGGTGGGGAAGAGAATGGTATGAAATATCCCTCTGGAAATGATGCTTTGTACCCATGTATCTGATGTTATGTTTAGCCAGGCTTCTGGGTACAAAGACAAGCAACCCCCGACTGCCTCCAGAGGCGAACAGCCAGGCCCACTTTCAGGAGCGCTGGAAGGGCTGACCAGAGAACTGGTCTCTGTCACCCTGTTGCTGGGGACCCCCTCTGCCACGTGGGCGGCATCTTCCGTTATAACCCCCTCCTCTGCCTCTAGAGGGGGTTTCTCCACGTGTGTCCTGAAAGGCTCCCTGTGCTTTTCGGAACCACATTTTCCCTTCCCCAGGGCCCTTGGGGTAGGGCCGAGTAGGGGTAGAAAAACGGACTCCAACAGCAGATAGGGTCGTGCCTTCCTGCTCACAACTGGTTAAAGTTTCCTCTACTTTAGGCCCAAATGGTGATGAGCCATGAAATGGGGTGTTGATAAAGGAAGACTTAAAGGGTTCTGCAAAGGAACAGAGACGCATCCAGGCTTGTCTCCACAGAGCAATGCCTGAACTAGCGGCTCTACTCGAACCATCAGCTGCATAAGATACGAGACGCATGGACGAGTTTACAACCGAGTTTAGGGTAGCGAGCTGTGTGTTGACTTTGTCGGCAACCCCTGCAGCTACTGTACCCTGGAGAGTATCTCCTAGCTATTTCAGGAGATCTCTTTGCAGTCTCGTAAAATGGGTTAAATAGTTCAGCGATTGCAGAGAAAAAGTCGCTGAACTAAACATGCGTTTCCCATATCTATCCATGATCATAGAATCTCTGTTAGGAGGATGGATAGATGCGGATGTTTCAGACACTTCCTTTTTGGTGGCTGCAGCTACCACCATGGCATCAACAGGCACTCCTTTGGTCAAAATAGCTTTGTCCACCGTGGCAGAGATGAACTTATTCGGCTTCCGAGGGACAGGTTCCATGGCCTCCGGTGACTCCCACACCTTACGAGAGATCAGCTCCATGAACTCATCATAAGGCGGAGACACCCAAGAAGTGGAAGGTTAAGACCCAAAAGCCTTCAAGAGCACTGACTCATCCTCAGGAGGGGTTTTGGACTGCCAATCTCCCCTCTGACTAAGGATCTCTAATATCTCCGCAAAGGAGATATCCTCAGAGGGGGATCGAGGGGACCCTTCTGACTCATCCAAGTCCGTGTCGGATGTCAAAGATTCCTGTGGGGAGTCTAAATGCCTCCTCTTGCATAGTCTCTTCCTGGGTACCTCCTCACTGGGGAGATCTGGGGAGCTCTCGGAAGAGCAGGGATGCCCTGTGGGGCCACTTGAGGCTCGGGGTCTCTAGGCTAAGGGGGACCGGTAGAAGTAGAAGCGGACACAGGAGCTTGAGGGGAGAAGGAAGCCCGAACTGGTGCCGATGATGTCTTAGGAGACAGGACTCTCCTCATGGCATCGAAAGCACCATGGCTCTGACGAGAAGGGGTAGACGGATCCGGAGGGACCGTCCGATCTTCCCGCACCGAAACCATGGGATCTGAGCCCGAGGTAGGAGTCGAGCTCATCCGAGCCAAAGACCCGAGAGGAAGAGTCGGCACTGACAAATCGGTCCGACTAGCCTCTCCGGACCCGACAGGAGAGTGTCGGCTCCTAGCGTCCTCGGTCGGCTCCGAGGACGTCCGAGTAGATGGAACCGATAACACCGGGGCAGGTCTCAGTTCCATAGGTTCGATAAGCATCAGTTTGGGCTTCTTTGGCTCCGAGAGTCCAGTACGGCTCGGAGGAGGAGTAGTCAAGTCCGGTTCATTGGTCTTTGGCTCCGACGAAAAGTGGTCAGGGCCAACAACAATTTAGCAAGTCGTGGTGCCCATAGAAGCTTCTGCACAAGCCGATCCATGTCCATATCAGGGAGGCTGACCGAAGACTTCGAGGAATGCATTGAAGGTGCTGACTGCAGCAGAGGAGATGAGGGAACTTCAGAGACCGGATCCAAGACTGGGAGCTGGCTCCGAACCAAAGAGACACTCGGTTACGAGGACTGTGAAACCGATGACCCTGTACCCTCTGATCTCTTTGCCTTTTTGATTTATTTTAGAATCAGAAGATTTTGAAGATTCAGAAGAAGTGCTGGCACCTTCCTGGCTACCCAACGCCACAGAGAAAGCATGCTGCAGCAACCCCCTATCTGTGAGTTTTCACCTTCTCTCTAAGAGAACCCTAGATGAAAAAGAGTGGCAAATACTGCAGGTGTCTTGGAGGTGTTTAGCCCCCAGATAGTAAACACATTGGACATGTCCATCCGTGACAGACATTTTCTGTCGACAATCTGGACATTTCTTAAACTTCGATTTGGGGTGAAACCTTTCTCTTTCATCCGACATATTATAAAGTTTTTTTTAAAACTTGCGATTTATCAAAATGGTCCGAGCTAACTGGATCACTGAGATCTCTCTTGCCGCGGCAAACTAGATCTAAGGTAATTCCAACAGTGCATTGTGGGATAAGGGGCTTGGTCTCGAGCTACTGGCAAACCTTGAGCTTTGCTATCGGCCGTGTTGGAGCCGAGGATCAGCTCCGAATCCATCATGTGAGAATAAACGGCGAGATTTAACAACTTCACATTGGTAGTTTAACCAAGAGCAATGCTATTAGGAGTGGCCCACAGTATCACCAAATAAATATGCATGTACTCTCAGACAGATCAGCCACAATGAAATGTTTAAATATATTTAATAATAAAAGAACAAGATAATACTATATATATATATATATATATATATATATATATATATATATATATATATATATATTATTTTATTTATATATTTTATTTTACATTTTATTTTACATTTGTTTACCGGGTTAGTCCAACTGGATACATATCCATTTTCAGCAGAGACCCGGGGAGAAAAGCTCCACAGTACAAAAGGCTTTGAGTTACATTTCAATGATTTCAAAATCACATGGTAAGGTAATCAAAAGTTTAAACATATCAGTTACAAGAAAGTTCAAGGAGAAAAAAAAACATCTACATAAATAAAACAAGATTTAGGTTTGCATTACGTAGTAAAAATTTTGGATAACATAGTAAGAAGAGACATCAAGTTAAAAATTAGCTATAATTTGAGTAATTCATGTAGTATGTGGATTAATGAAGACATAGGTTCCATGGACAATATTAAAGATTACTTTATAGGCTCCAAGAGATGGGTAAAGAAATATCGAATACCATGCTCATAGGGATTAATAAATAGAGGGGTGTTACAGTGAACTAGAGATCATATAATATAGTTTAGCAGGGCAGTAGTGGAATAAGAGAGAAAACAGATGGCATCGGGAAATAACATGGAGGGTATTGGGATTTTTAGGACTAGTCTGGTTTGGTACAGGAACATAGCCAATGAGCTTTTAGGAAAGATATGAGGTTACTTTTGAACTGGCTAAGGGAGGTAGTTAGTCTTAGGTCGCTAGGAAGGGAGTTCCATAGTTTTCCGATGGAATTAGCATAAAGAGCATCCCCACCTAAGTTATTAGATTTGATAGTTTGTACTAGTTCACTATTGGAGGATCGAAGGCAGCTGAGATTAGAATAGGGGGTAAAAAGTTTGTTCATTGAGGGGGTTTTGTGTGGTTCCTTGATTATTTTAAATGCTTCAGTAAGTTGGTTAAGTTTAAGAAGATTGGGGAGTTCTAACCAGGCGAGGTTTTTAGGTTTAGGCAGTGATGAGTATGGTACGGTTCACCTGTTACGAATTTGGCAATATGATTATAAGTCATAGAGAGTTTGTTGAGCTCAGCTTTATTAAGGAAGGAGAATACTGGGGAGGCATACAGTAGGGTGGAGAGAAGATGTGTATGTGCAATGGTTAGTTTGGTAGTAGGGGTTAGAAAGTTTTTAATTCTATACATAGATCCTAGTTTCTTGTTTACAGTTTTTATAGTTTGACTGATGTGCATATCAAATTTGAGCTTGTGATCAATAGTAACTCCCAGTAGTTTGGCATTAGTGACAGGCTCTATGATGGTACCATTAGTGGACTGAACATGGAAGGTCATATTATTAGTAAGTGGAGGGTGTTGTCCTAAGGAAGTGGCTGAGGTGGGGAAAATTAGTAGTAGCTTGGGTTTTGTTGGATTCAAGATCAGTTTCTTCTCTATGAACCATTTTTCAACTGCAGCAAAGCATATATATATATATATATACACACACACACACACACACACACACACACACACACACACACACACACACACACACACACACACACACACACACACACACACATACAGTAACATCGGAGTTCAAAATCACAGGGAATATTTAAAACAACATTGCAGGACAGTCTAAAATAAATAAGGAAAAAACATCTAAATTAAGCTTTGCTACATTCCTGACTATATCTAAACTAATTACACCGTACTGTTCCCTAGAACTTACTTACTTAATTAGACATATGTGGTAAATAGATCTTCTAGCTGATATTGCCAGATCAAAGACAGAATACAGAATGCAGTCTCTCTCTCAGAGACTTCTTAAATTGATATGTCAAATACTACTGCTGGGATAGCTTGCAGAATGACAAAATTTCTTGTCATCTGACTCTATCCCAGGTAACCCCCACCATAGCAGTATTTAACCTCTACCTGTGAAAATACATAGACAAGGGCATATCTGCGCAGCTGTTGGAAGTCATAACACAATGAAACACTTCAAAGACAATACAGAAAGTTCCCTAGTTCTAGAGATTGTATCTGTTACTGTACTGAAACTTAAAAGATAACAACTTTTTATGGCCTGGTCATAAAGTAATTTAATTTCAGCTATTTTTCTGCAGTTAACTTCCTGTGTCCCAGTTGCTACTGTTAACATATATACATTTAAACAGTTAAAACAGTGCAGGTACATTTCTCTTCTTTTCCAGTAGGATACACTGTGGTTACATTTTTAAGCTTAATTACTTTACAAACCCCTTTCAACACACACTTCCGTACCAGCAGTTTGATATACACATAACATACAGTTCTAATACAGTTGTGACACAAGCATCTTACACAAATCATTTCAATATTCATCAATGACACAGAATTATTTACAAAATTCCAGCTAGCTGTGCTGGCAGTACCTCCTTTGTCACATTTCTTCCCTCCTGGAAGACTCAAGCTAGTTTTTCAAGTGACCCTTGAGAAACACTGCTTGAGAGGGATGAGCCTCTCTCTGGAAATACCTTACCCCATTCCATCTTGAGATTCCAGCTGCCTTTGCATTGTTGACCCCAGTACAGTGCTGCACTGCCCTATCATATTGTCTGCAATCCTAGGCTCCACCAAAGTAATTTGTGATTTTGCTGGCTGGCTCCCTGCAACCATAGATCCTCCTCAGATGCCTCATTCCTTCTATTGCAGACACTTAGCACCAGGGCCTCCCTATCATGGTAAGGTTTCATTGTGTCCACATGGTACAGTTTGTGCCCCTGCCTCCTGCCTAGCAGTTCTACCATGTAGTTAACATCACTGACTTTCCTTACCACTTTGAAGGTTCCCTCCAAGGCTGCCTGAAACTTGTTGTGTCTGACAGGAATGAGAGCCATAACCTGCTGCCCCACAGCATACTCTCTAGCTCGAGCATTCCTGTCATACCATACCTTTTTCTACTGTTAGGCTTCTGGCAGGTTTCTTGGGCCAAGCCCATGAGTTCCCTGAACCTTGTCCTGAGGTTTAGGTATATGACACAACAGATTCCTTGTGGGATTCGTACTCACCCTCCCACTCATCACAAATCAAATCTAGAGGTCCTCTCACCCCATGCCCATACAGCAACTCAAAGAGTGAAAAACATGTGGATTCCTGGGGCACTTCTCTGTAAGCAAGCAACAGATAGGGCAAATATTTGTCCCACTCCCTCTTAAACTGGTCTGCAAATGCCCATAGCATGGTATTTAGTGTAGAGTTTAACCTCTCAACCAGACCATTAGTCTGGTGGTGGTAGAGGGTGGTCTTTAGGTCCTTCACCCCACAGCACTCCCACAGAGAAGCCAGCAGGTCTGACATGAAATTGGCACCTCTGTCTGTTAGTATTTCTTTTGGGACACCTACCCTGCTGAAAATCTCTAAAAAAGCATTTGCCACCTTTTTTGCCTCAGTGGAGGATAGGGCCACAGCTTCAGGGTATTTGGTAGCATAATCTACCACCACTAGGCTATACGTTTTCCCTGTGGAGCTTGACGTACTCAGAGGTCCCACAATATCCATAGCTACCCTCTGAAATGGCTCCTCAGTCACAGGCAAAGGCATCAAAACAGCTTTCACCTCGTCTCCTGCCTTGCCTACTTTTTGTCACTGCTCACAAGTCCTGCAGTACCCTGTTACATCCCTGGAAATCCCAGGCCAATAAAAGTTCTGCATAATACGTCTCTTTGTATGCCTTATGCCCATATGATCTGCAAAGGGAATGTCATGGGCTGGTCTATGGCTAGAAGTGCCAGACAGTAGGGTCTAGACACTACCAACTGCTGTATTCTCTCACCCACTAACCCTCCCTCAGGGGTCCACGCTCTACACAGTAACCATTTGTCCCAGTATACAGATTTCCCCTATCCTTGAGAAACAGATGCCTCTCTGGCTACCTCCCTCAAGCCTGTAATGTAGGATCTAACAGCTGAGCGTGTCTCAACTCTCTCTTTGTAACCTTTCCCAGCTCCCCTTCCACAGGAAGTCTGGTATTCTCTGACAGCGGTGCCTCACTGTCAGCCTGAGTACTACTACTCACCTCTGCCCTTGCAGTCACTCTGTCCAAGGGAACATCAGTACCCACAAGCAGCTGTGGCTCATCTTCAGTCTCACTGCTGCAGGGTAGCTTCCTCCCTGAAGTAGCCAGCACACCAGTTCTGGCTTCAAGTCTGTGTTCTGTCTGGGTCCTTCCAGGCTACCAGACCCACATGCTTGTCTCCAAGCCTGACTGTAACTACATGCACACAAGGTACTGCATTATCAAAATCATTCCCTATCAGAACATCTGCAGGGATATCCTCAAACACATCTACTTGCTTGCTTCCTTTTCCACTCTCCATGTCAAAGTGAACCCTAGCCAAAGGTATTTGGAATGGGGTCCCTCCTAAAGCTTTGACTGACGTAGCCTGCCCAAGCAAGCAGTGCTCCTCTTTAACCATAGCAGGCTTCATAATTGTTAGATCAGAGGCTGTGTCTCTCTTAGCAATGGCCTGTTTCCCATCTACTAAGATATAACCTCTTGTGGTAGTTTGGTACCCTTGTTGTCTCCAGACAACTTACTGCTGGCATTCGGCCATTCCTAGTTACTGGCTCTCCCGCTTTTTGTTCCCTACCTTGCCTCCATGGACATCTACATGCTACAGGCCCCACTGGTTGCATTTAAAACATTTAACCATTGATCCTGGCCGTGTACCTGAATTAGTGGCTTCCCCTGTTACTGGTGGACTCTGTTGGGGTGGTTTAAGCTGCCCACCATGGGTTCCCTCAGACCCATTAGCAGTACTGGGTATCCCTTTCCTCTGCAACTCCCTTTCATGTTGCCTCTGCCTTTCATTTTCCTCAGCTTACAGGCATCTCAGTCTCTCTGCTGATTCTAATTCCATTTGTTTCTGTTTCTCCTTTTCTTCAGCCTACAAATGCTGCAGTCTCTCTGCTGATTCTATTTCCAAACTTTTGGCCTCTAGTTCAAATTTCTAACTTCAGACAGATTTTTATGTCCTCTGTGGAAAGGTAGTTTCTGAGAGATGACATCCCCAAGGCCAGTCTGACTGTCCTCCCAGTTGCTGGTCTGTGATGCAGATGTGACCAAGGCTGCAATAATTTCTGCTTTAGTCAGGTTGGCATGCACCAGTCCTTTGTCTTGGCACATTTCAGCCAACTGGCTCCTTGCCAGCTTAGCATACTCCTCTGCTGACATCCTTGCCTACTCGCCCTGACTAAGCTGACAACAAATAAATACAACTATTGTGATGTGAAACTCTGAATGTTCACTGTGTGGCTGACACTGTACAAACATCTTCTTCTTCAGTGACCACTGTTTACAGGCTACAGGAGTTCAATACCCACACCCCTGAATCCCAATATTTGGATACCCCACCACTGCCAACCAATAGATATGAAGCCCCACCACTAGCCTAGTAAGGTACACACACAGTATTTCCAGATGTAGCTCTCTGCATCAAGTGCAATTTCCTTTAAGAGCAAACAGAGACCACAGTCAGTCCGGGGCTGGTTTCTCCCTCTTTCTCCAGATCCCCAATAAGACTCCCCAATACAGCTACAGAGTTGAGATCTCAGCTGAGTGGTCAAACCAAGACCTCCAACATTCTCTCTGTCCAGCCAGTGCTTCATGTCCCTGCCCAATTAACTGACACACACGCACACTCTTGGAGACTTGACTTATACACACACACCTGGGAAAGGCTGGCACAGGTTTACTAGCTATGCCCCCTTCTGCTCAAACAGCTATATAGCTATCTGTCTCTCTATACATATATATATATATATATATATATATATATACATATATATATATATATATATATATATATATACATACACATAAATATGGGTCTATATTAGAACATCGAAGTTTCAAAACTTCGAATGTTCTAATATCGAACCCTATTATGTGAAAGCTAACATCGAACATACAGAACAGCAAATCCAAACACATACACACAACACAAGCACACCAAACAAACCGCAATCCACACATATACACCTAAAATCTTACACCTAACCCTATACTAAACTATACACACACCACTAACTATCCACTTACCTTAACCCTAAGGTCCGTCACTATCGCACACTTACCTGATCCACGCCCTAACCCTCACGTCCACACAATCGACACACTTACCTCACCCACGCCCTAACCCTAACTCACCTAACCTGCCCTAACCCTCATGTCCACACAATCACACATGGGTCTACCTGATAACACTGACACGCCAAAACACCGACAACAAAATAACCGACATGACAAAACCGAAAGTTCAAAAACATGAAATTTCACATGCCCGATAAACCACAATCACGACAATCAACAAAACAAATAACTTTCCCGAAAAACATGCACACAACACAAGCACACCAAAAACCTTACAAACCTACACTAAATCTTACATACACAACTATATATGCACTAACCTTAACCCAAACCCTAACCCTAATGTCCGTCACTATCGCACACTTACTTTACCCGCACCCTAACTCACTTAACCCGCCCCTAAACCTAAAGTCCGTCACTATCACACACTTACCTCACCTGCACCCTACCCTAATGTCCATCACTATCACACACTTACCTTACCCACACCGTGACCCTAACGTCCGTCCCTATCGCACACTTACCTTAACATGTCGGTGTTCTCAGCATCGGGATTCTCAACTGTCGGTCTTCTCTGTTGTCGATCTTCAGGTGTTGGTTATCTCGCTGTCGGTCATTTGCAATTTTGGTTAATTCAGGTAGACCCTCACACACATACCTAACCCACGCCCTAAACCTAACTCACCTAACCCTCATGTCCACACAATCGCACACATACCTAAGCCGCACCCTAACCCTAACTACCCAACCCGCACTCAATCACACACTTACCTGAACCTGACCCGTACCTTTCCACCACAGTGCTGAAAATACCGAGGCAGCAGAAACGGAGAACCAAATTCTTTCCCTAGGAAAAAAATTGGTTTTCTGTTGCTTTGATATTTTCAACTTTCACGTAATAGAGCTCGATATTAGAACATTCAAAGTTTTGAATCTTCAATGTTCTAATATAGACCCTATATATATATATATATATATATATATATATATATATATATATATATATATATATATATATATATATATATATATATATATATATATATATATATATATATATATATATATATATATATATATATATATATATATTTATATATATATATATATATATATATATATATATACATATATATATATATTTTATATATACATATATATATATATATATATATATATATAGATAGTAACATCAGAGTTAAAATCACAGGAAATATTTAAAACAACACTGCATGACAATCTCAACTAATAAAGAAAAACATCTAAATTAAGCTTTGCTATATTCTTGACAATCTAAAAGAATTATACTGTACTGTTCCCCAGACTTAATTAGAGCAGCAAGGCAAATGTGGTGAGTAGATCATCCAGCTGATATTGTCAGGTCAAAGACAGAATACAATGCATTCTCTCTCTCACAGAATTCTTAAATTAACATCTCAAATATTACTGCGTGGGTAGCTTGCAGAATGACATAATTTCTTGCCATCTGACTCTATCCCAGGTAAAAAACCCCTCTGCTGAAGGCTAGCAGTATTTAACATCTTCCTGTGAAACTGCATAGACAAGGGCTTTTCCTCAAATCTGTGCAGCTGATGGAAGGCATAAAACAATAAAACACTTCCAAGACAATACAGAAAGTTCTCTAGTTCGAGACATTGTGTCTGTTACTGCACTGAAACCGAAAGATAACATCTTTTTATGGCCCAGTCATAAAGTAATTTAACTTCAGCTATTTTTCTGAAGTTAACCTCCTGTGTCTCAGTTGCCACTGTTAACATATATACATTTAAACAGTTACTTACAATGGTGCAGGTATAATTTTGTTCTTTTCCAGTACAGTGTACTGTGGTTACATTTTTAAGCTCAGTACTTTACAAACCCTTTTCAACACACACTTCTGTACCAGAAGTTTGATATACACATAACATACAGTTCTAATACAGTTGTAACACAAGCATCTTACACGAATCATTTCGATATTCACCAATGACATATAATTATTTACAAAATTCCACCTAGCTGTGCTGGCAATACCCCCTTTGACACAGAAGTAATGTGCAGTGCTTCAGTTTTAACTTGTTCTAGAAGTAATGTGCAGATTACAATGCTTATAAAAGGTCTGAGCTGAGGACTAAGCAGCTGCTTGCAATGTAGACTGAGTTTTGCCCCCCACCCCAATGAAGGCAGTAGTACTGCTGAGAATATTATAGTCTGGGCCCTTACTTACTTCAGATATATTCCTGACCGGAAAGGGGTAACAAACTGACAAAATGTGGCCATTCCGATATGATATGTTTGGTGATCAACCTTCTCACTCTGCCTTTAGTAATGGATATAAATAATGGACATGTTTTTTCTGGTCTCTTTTGTCTTGTCCAGGCAAAATCTCAATTGCCTATGCACTTCTACAGATTGCAAAATTCTCTCATCTCTGTTCTGACAGTAGGGGAAAAAAAAACAATGGGAGGTGAATGTCCTGAGCGAAGGATAACTATGTTACTACTTTTGACAAGAAAGAGGGTTAGTGCATACAATATTCCTGTCCCTTTGGAATATAAGAAAAGGTTCTATGAAAATGATGGCCTGTAATTCTGAAATCCTTCTTGCCAAATTAACAGCTACTAACAAGATAGTTTTCTGGGCTAGGAACTCCAGGAATGCATAAAAAAAAATTATGTCTTACCATAACGTTCCATTTGTGTTGTTCATCTTCTTTCATTCATCACTGATGGGTTCGGTTCAGAGCCCTCAGAACTGAGTCGGCCTTTTTACCAAGCTTGCACTAGTCAAAAACTCTGGAGTTAAGCTTTTACCCAGAATGCCCTTCTCCCTGTTACCTCAGATCGAGTTTGCTGGAGATAGAGAACTAAAGCTGAGGCCACTTCTGCGCAAATACACTAGGGCACCACTTTGACCCAAAGCGTCCCCCAGGAGCCTTTGGGAGGGGAAGGAAGGTGGGAAGTGATGACTGAAAGAAGATGAACAACACAGATGGAACGCTATGGTAAGACATGACTTCTTTATCTGATGTTGTTAATCTTCTTTCCATTCATCACTGATGGGACAGAATCCCAAGCTACCTTGAGGTCCATGGTTGGCCCTTATGGAAGAACATTCCTGAGTACCTTTGAGGTAGCTCTCCCTCTGGAGACCAAGTCCAATTTGTAATGACTGATAAAGGTATGAGGTTAACCCCAAGTGGCTTCTGCGCAAATGTCATCCATGGAAGCCCTGGAATGGAAAGCTACAGAAGTTGCTATAGATCTAGTGGAGTGAGCTTTAACTTTTGGCATAGGTTCTTTTATGAGGGAATAGATAAAATGTATGCAGTCCCTTAGCCATTTTGATAATGTAACCTTGGAAAAGTACAGTTATGTATACTTACCATAAATGTAGATGTTCGAGTGTATTCACTGTTGCAGTCATTACACTTGGGTTATCCTGCTGGCAGGCTACCCTCAGTCGGCTTGAGTTCCAAAGTCTAGGTCTGGCGTCAGTTGCTTTTGCCTCTTCCCTGACGTCAGTGCACCAGGGGTATAAAAGATGCAGCCGACGTCATTTTCTTCAGTTTTTCTTACCCCAGATGTCAGGTGCCCCCAAAAGGGAAGGCTAAAAATATGCCAATAAAACATGCATGCACCAAAATATATATGTTATACCTTCATCTACAAGCAAATACACCACAGAGATTGTATAGATTAGAGAAGTGCAGATTGGTTCCAGCAAAGATAAGGGGGGTGGAGGGTGGGTAACCTGGACTGCAACAGTGAATACACTCGAACATCTACATTTATGGTAAGTGTACACAACTGTACAATGTTCTTCGTGTTTCACTGTTGCAGTCATTACACTTGGGTTGAATCCCTAAGCTATGGTTGGGAGGCTGGAGCTAAACAGCATTAGGAGCGGCTATGAGGCCCTGCAAAACTGCAGTGGCAAAGCCTGCCCTGGATTTAGAGTAAAGTGGCAAATGCATAGCGCTTTGTAAAGGTGTGCACTGAACTCCAGGTAGCAGCCTTTAAAATGTCTTTGGTTGGTACTCCCCTGAGGAAGGCTGCGGAAGTGGCTGCTGCTCTGGTTGAATGTGGCCTAATGCCCTTAGGCACTGGCTTGCCATGTTGTGAATAGCAGAAATGAATGCAGTGGCCTATCCACTTTGAAATAGCCTGCTTAGAGATAGCCTTTCCTAGTGATCCTGCAGCATATGCCACTAGTAGTTGCTCAGTCTTTCTGAAAGCTTTGGTTCTGTTCAAATAGAAGCGTAGCTGTCTGTGTATGTCCAAAGAATGCAGAATTCTCTCCCCCTTATTTTGTGGGTTTGGATAAAAAGTAGGCAGATGAATAGTTTGGTTAAGGGCCACACTGGACACTACCTTAGGCATAAATGTCGGGTTGGTCCTCAGAGAAACCTTGTCTAGATAAAAAATGATAAAAGGTTCCACAGCCATGAGTGCCTGTAGATCTGAGACTCGTCTTGCAGAGGTTATTGCTAGGAGCAGAGCTGTTTTCCAAGATAAAAATTTGCTGTAGCAGCTGGCTCAAAAGGGGGCAAGGTGAGTTTTTCCAAAACAAAATTGAGGTCCCATGCAGGTACTGGTGATCTCCTTGGAGGCCTTAAGTTTTTGGCTCCTTTGAGGTACTGCCTTAAAGGATGAGAAATGATTGGTGGCTCTGTATTGTAATGAGCCGAAATGGCAGAGGCGTGAATTTTAATTGATGAAAAAGATAGGCCTTTGCCCAGCATCTCAGTTAAGTATTGCAAAATCTGAGGAATATTTGGTACTGCTGTGTCAATTCCTTGTGCCTGGTTCCAGGCACAGAATCTCTTCCATTTTCCAGCATAAGATTTTCTAGTACTACGCCTCCTGGCCTCCAAAATGACATCCATCACCGCTTTAGTGAGAGGTGTGTTTTGTATGACTACATTATCCGCCATGCTGCCAGATTTAAGGTCTTGAGTTGGCTGTGCAGGATCGGATTGTTTTGTTGGGACAGTAGATGAGGTATTTGAGGTAAGGTCCAGGCTGGGCATTGAGACAAGTTCCTTAGGATTGGATACCAGTACTGGCGGGGCCAGTCTGGGGCAATCAGTATCATTTGTAGCTTCTCTTGTCTGACCTTGAGGAGTACCTTGGGGAGGAGAGGCAGTGGAGGAAAGGCATATATTGTTAAGTTTTTCCAGCTGAAAGATAGGGCATCCACTTTCCATGCTCCTTGTGCAGAATCTCTTTAGTTGGCAGTTGTGAGGAGGCAAATAGATCTATGTCCGGGCATCCCCATTTCCTTGTTATCATGTTGAAGACTTGTGGATCCAATTTCCACTCATGGGGATCCATGAGGTTTCTGCTTAGTTCGTCTGCCAGAGTATTTATCTTTCCTGGCAGGAATTGTGCCTGCAGATGTACTTGGTAAGTCAATGCTGTGTCCCACAAAGTCATTGCTAGCCTGCAGATGGGGTAAGAATGAGTGCTTCCCTGCTTGTTTATATACCACATGACCATGGTATTGTCTGTCTTTATCAGTAGTTGTCCCAGATAAAGTAGGTCCTTGAAGGCTGTCAGGGCATTCTGAACAGCTAGCATCTCTTTTTGATTGATACTGGGTTGGGAGGGTGGCCTAATGGTTAAGATGTTTGCCTTACAAACACAAGGTGCAGGGTTGGAGTCTCACGTGGGATAATTGACTAGGCTTAAAATGGCTCACAAGGGCAGTTAGCTTAGTACTAATCTATGAACCTATGAACCTATATGTAGATGCATTTGGTTGGCGGACCATGTGCCCTGAATACATCTTCCTGCCATGTGGGTCCCCCAGGCATAATCTGATGCATCCGTTGTTAATGTCTGCCTGGCTGGGGGTAAGGTGAATGGCTGTCCCTTGTTCTGGTGACAGGCCTTCGCCCACCATCGAAATTCCTGTTGCAGGCAGGGAATGAGAGTAATTATTGTTTCCAGGCTGTGGCAATGCTGAGTCCAAACACTTTTTAGGTACCATTGAAGTTTCCTCATATGCAGTCTTGCATATGGAATTAGTAGAATGCAGGATGCCATGAAGCCCAAAGCCTGCAGTACTTTTCTTGCAGATAACTGGGTCTTTGTTGCTAACAGTTTGAAATAGGTAGTCAGTTGTCTTTGTTTGTCTGGCGTGAGATAAGCCATCTGGGTAGTTGTATTTAAACTTGCACCCAGGAATATTATCTCTTGAGAGGGTACTAGTTTTGATTTCTGTTCGTTGACTGTGTACCCTAGGCATGGTAGTAATCTCTTTACGAACGCCAGATGCTGTAGTAGAATGTCCTTGTTATCTGCTTGTGAAGCAGTTGTCCAAGTAAGGATATATTTGTATTCCTCTTTGTCTGTAGAATGCAATTACTGGTGCTAGGCACTTTGTGAAGACCCTGGCACAGTAGATAAGCCAAAGGGCAGTGAACCAGCTTTGAATCTGAGGTATCTTCTGCATGTTTGCCTGATTGGGACATGCAGGTATGCCTCTTTTAGGTCTAAAGTCACAAGCCAAGCCTTCTTGCCCAGCATGGGCAGAAGCTGCTGTAAAGCAACATTTTGAATTTTGGTATATCCAGATATGTGTTTAGAATAGATAGGTCCAGTATTGGTCTCCAGGCTTTGTCCTTTCTGGGTACCAAGAAAAGTCTTGAATAAAATCCTTGTCCCTGCTCTTGCTCTGGTACTTGTTGAACGGCCCTCATGTCCATGAGGGATGAGACTTGTTTTTGTGCCTCTGCCCATTGTTTTTTTGGCAGGTCTGGCCAACCATTTGCCCTTGGCAGGGTATGAAAGTGAAACTTGTAGCCCTGTGACACTATGTCTAAGACCCATTTGTCCTGGGTTATTATGTGCCAATTT
The DNA here is from genome assembly GCF_019279795.1 of Protopterus annectens. Taxonomy (NCBI): domain Eukaryota; kingdom Metazoa; phylum Chordata; order Ceratodontiformes; family Protopteridae; genus Protopterus; species Protopterus annectens. The sequence goes on from NC_056745.1 coordinate 574,557,686, forward strand.
TGAGGAAAAAAGTGCTAGTTTTCCTCCTAAAGGTGCTGCCAGAAGATAAGTGCTTAGCGCAGGCAGGGGGAAATCACTGGGGCTGTTTCCTCTAAGGCTGTGATTTGTCTTCTCCACTTTTGGAGGTAGAAGCACCCCATTGTCTAGACCTGTATGAACCTTGGGGCTGGGATCTGCCTATTGGGCATTTGTATCTGCCCCTTTGTGGTCTGTCGGACACTGGAAAGGACCAATTCTTTATAGGCCAGTGTCTGCTAATTTTTTTAGGCTGTACCTGTAAGAAATCCTTGACTGTTTGCATAGATTTAGCTTTGTCCTCCATTTTCTTTAACACCTCTTCTGCTTTAACACCAAAGTATCATGCTGTAATGGAGCATCTAATAATTTTGCTTTAACATGATCAGGTAGATTTTGTTCCTTTAACCAAGCATGCCTCCTATTGACAGAACCCGTGGCAGCGACCCTGCAGGAGGCCTCCAAAGAATCAAAACCACATTGCAAAGTATGCTTTCCAACTTGTTCAGCTGCATGCAATAAATCCTGCATTTCTTTGTTTTCTGCACATTCAGAATTTATCAACATTTTCTGTTTAAGCAGTGACATAACATATTGATGATATTTGAGCATATGAAACTGGCAACTGAAAGCTCTTACAGCCAAGGTAGCAGAAGTGTAAGTCTTTTTTCCCCATCTGTCCAGTGCCCTAGAATCCCTGTCAGAGGGTGTACGGTTTTTTGCAGTGGGAACCTTGACCCCTTTGGGGCCCTGAGAGATAGTTTCAGGGTCAGCAGCCGGGTTTTTGAAAAAGAATTTGTGAGAGTCAGGGACCCTGTAGTACCTGTCCGGCTTAACAGGAGCTGGAGGTAAGGAGTCAGGGGTCAGACTGGACTCAGAAAAATACATCATCTACAATATCTAACCGGTGGAATAGCTAGGGCCTGTGTTGTGGGAGTAAAAGGAAGTATCTGAGCCTTTTCTTAGATTCTGAATAATCTTGGCTCTCCCAGTGGAAATGTTCCCTCATGGTATGTAAGGTTTCCCCAAAAGAGTAATCCTCAGGAGGAGAGGCTGAAGGGATAGTTTCTTCAGCATCAGAATCCTCATAGGGAGGAAGAGAGTATTCCTGGTCAGAAGAGGAATCAGAAGAAAAGGAAACTTGATCTGAAGATTCATATTCTGTCTCTTGCCTAGGCCTTTTATTAGGAGGGGGATGGGAACCCCTGATCAAAGTAATTAAGCTTTTGGCCATTTTGAGCATCTGTTTTTTGGGCATGGAGGCCTGACTATGAGGCTGTTGTACTTGTTTCTTTGTCTTTGCCTTTGTAGCTGGAGTCACTTTAATGTATAATTGAGTAGGTCTGAAAACACCCTCAGAAGCCGATGCCTGCTCAGCGGGCTCCGGACCCATCTGAGAGAATTGTTTCCGAAGGTCCAATACCCTGAGCTTCCAGCAGCCTAGTTGATTCCACATGGGAATCTGTAGCGGCCTGCGAGTCCAAAGTAGTGTGCATCAGGAGTTGTATAAGCGCTTCACTGAGAACCATCGAGCCGGCGACTGGCTTAGAGGAAGCCTCGTCGTTGGTTTTGGACCTTGGATGCCTGTCCTTTTCTTTTTCTTTGTGTTTCTTGTGAATTCCGGTAGTCGGATGGCTATCCGACGGCATATTGTAATTAAATCTTCTGCCAAAATAGTGAAATGCAAAATCGTACAGACGCTTAATAGTGTGTTGGTTAAATCTAGCACAAAACCGACAACTAGCAACGTCGTGGTCAGGGCATAGGCAAGGAATACAGTAAGAATGAAAGTCCTTATGAGGTATTTGCTTCCCACAAGAAATACAATTATTAACTTTTTCTGACATCGGTCTGGAGCAAGAAAAAAGTTTTCCCCAATGGGGTACTTAGCTTTTAATGAAGACTTTGGATCTGAAATTCGAACACGAAAATCTCAGGAGTCGGCCGACCAGCACTTGCGAACTGCTTCTGCTTTGGGCACTGCACGGCAAGAAAGACTGAAGAAAATTGTGGCGGCTGCATCTTTTATACCCCTGGCGCACTGACATCAGGGAAGAGGCGACAGCAACCGACGCCGGACCTAGACATTGGAACTCAGGCTGACTGAGGTTAGCCTGCCAGCAGGATAACCCAAGTGTAATGACTGCAACAGTGAAACACGAAGAACATCAGCATTTCTCATTCTGGGCTCAGAAAAGCAGATGAAAAGCTGTTCGGACTTACGGATAGGTTTGGTCCTGTCTAGGTAAAATTTCAGTTGCCTATGTACATCCAAGGAGTGTAGGCAGTACTCTCCTTTGCTGGAAAAAATTGTAAAGAACACTGGTAAGTCAATGGTCTGGTTAATGGAAAATTCAGAAACAACTTTGGGAAGGAAGGATGGATTTGTCCGAAGTGATACTCTGTCTTTATGGAAGACCAGATAGGGCCTCTTGATACACAATGCCGACAGCTCTGAGACCCATCTGGCTGACGTGATGGCTACTAAGAAATAAGATTTCCAGGACAAGAACTTTAGGTTACACTTCGCTGTGGGTTCAAAGGGTTTTTGAGTTAAAGACTGAAGGACTAAGGAGAGGTTCCATGGTTCCACATGCTATCTGCCAGGAGGCCTGATATGAGAGGTTCCCTTGAGAAAGGCTTTGCATGGATGTAAAGAGATGAGAGGGGTGCCATCTATACCACTGTGGAAATTAGAAACTGCCACCAGGTGTACTTGTACAGTAGAGGCAGAGGCTCCATTATCACACAACTCAGACAAGTATTGCAGCACCGCAGTCACTGGAGCCGAATATGGGTCTAGCATGTTATCCTTAGACCAGATGGATAACCTTTAGCATTTATCCTTCCATAGTCTTCTGGTGAATAGTTTATGAGAGGCCAAAATGATGTCTCGAACAGGTGAAGAGAGACTAGCTTGCCTGGCAAATAACAGAAGTGGAGAAACCAAGCTGTCAGCTTGAGACTGGACAGATTCGGATGGCTCAACCCTTGGGGGTGAGTAATCAAATCTGGAATGTATACTAGGTGAGGCCGAAGGAAGGAGAACCAAACTTGTAGAGGCCAGAACGGGGCTATGAGGATCACCTTGCATCTCAACTGAAGAGCTTTCTTTAGAAATTGTGGAATCAGGGGGATGGGAGGATAAGCGTAAAAAATTCCCGTAGGCCAATCGTGGATTAAAGCATCCCTCGGGGAAACAGGGTGAAGTACCTGCTGCACTTGTTGTTCGATGGGGAGGCAAAAAGATCACAGCAAGGCTGGCCCCCAGTGACTGAAGATTTCTGTCGCCACCTCGGGATTGAGCGACCACTCGTGAGGCAGGAGGATACATCTGCTCAGTTTGCCTGCAATTACATTGGAGCTCCCCGGGATATGTACTGCTATCAGAAAGTTGGAAGCTATTGCCCACTGCCAAATTCTCATGGCCTCTAGACACAGGGGTAGGACTTTGTTCCTCCTTGCTTGCTGATATACCAGATGACTGACACGTTGTCTGACTGAACTGCAATTGTCCCAGAAGGGAGAATCGAATGAAAAGCCTGCAGTGCTAACAGCACTGCTCTCAGTTCCAGAACGTTGATATGCAGGTGGACCATGCATCTTGGACTGTCTTTCCCTGGAAATGCCCCCCCCCCTCCCCCCCCACCTGATCAGGGAAGCATCCATGGTCATAATGGCCCTGGGCTAAGGAGTTTGAAATGGGTGACTCCTGGCTTCATCCACCAGAGGAGGTCCTGTTTGCAGGAGTTGGTTATTTGAATCTGGTAACTGAGGGGGTGATAGTTTGGGAACCATTGACAAAGAAGGAGCCATTGTAGGATCTGCATGTGTAGCTTCGCTAGGGGCACTATTGGAATTGAAGCTGCCATAGATCCTAGGGCCTGAAGAATCCTTTGCTGAAACTTTTGTTTGACAAAGTATGACTCGGAGCTGGAGCCTCAAATCGCTGAAGTCTGTTTGCTGGGAGTGACACTAGACAGGACTGGGTATTGAACACTGCTCCAATGAATTCTATTTGTTGTGTAGGAGTAAGGTTTGATTTCTCCCAATGTATTGTTATTCCCAAAAATTTTGCCACAGAGAGAGAGAGTGTATAATTCAGCACTGTTACCAGAAGACACTCGTTGAGGGTGGTGAGGAGCCAGTCGTCCAAATATGGAAACACCTGGAATCCTTGCAGTCTCAAGTGAGCTGTGATCACTGTCATGCACTTCGTGAACACTCTGGGGGCTGTAGAAAGACTGACCGGTAGCGACCGGTAGGGCATGAAATTGATAATGACTGGCCCTTAGCCAGAAGCGAAGCAGACTCCTGGAGCGTTTTTTCCATTTTGATATGGTAATATGCATCCCGGAGATCTATAGAACACATCCAATCGCCTTCCCTTAATAAAGGGAGAATGGACTCAACCGTGACCATATGCAATTTGATCTGGGTGACAGACTTGTTTAAGCTGCTGAGATCCAAAATGGGTCTCCAGTCCCCTGTCTTTTTAGGCACCAAAAAGAATCTTGAGTAGAATCCGGACCCGCGTTGGTCTGGTGGGACTGACTGGATCTCTGAATCTGCTTCTTCATTTTGAATGGGTGGAATGTTGGGAAGCTTTTTTGGAAGATTTGGTTGACAAGAAAGGGGAATGGTGTAACCTCTGATGATTACACTCTGCACCCAACGATTGGTGGTAATAGATTGCCAGGCAGCTTGGTGCAGAGAAAAATGACCCCTGACTGCTTCCAGAGGTAAGCAATCTGGCTGCTCCTCAGGAGCACTGATAAGGGTTGTCCAGAGAAGGAGTCCCTGGAGCCTTGGTTATGAGGACCCACTCTGCATCTGTAGGGATGTCTTCTGGAATTGTTACCCCCTCTGCCCCTGGGGGTATCCATCACCAGATGCAGCACAGAAAGGACCCTGAGATTTTTTGTGCCACATTTTACCACTCCTCTGGTTCCAGGAGAATGTACGCTGAGGGTTGGAAAATCGTAGGCCTACGGCAGACAGGGTCTTTCCATCTTGCTCACACCTGGCTAGCGCGTCCTTCACTTTGGAGCCAAAAATGGATGATGGTTCGATGGGAGCATTCAAAAAGGAAGACTTGAAGTGGTCCACAAGGTCACAAATGCGCACCCAGGCATGATGCCTCATGACAATGCCCAGACCCACTGCTCTAGCTGCCCCGTTGGTCGCATGTGATAGCAACCTCATGGATGAGTTGGATATCGATTCCAGGGTTGCGAGCTGTGAGGCCCCTTTATCCCTGACCTCGTCAGACAGTTGTCCTGTGAGTGTCTCAGAGAGCTCAGATATAAAGTCCCTCTGGAGCCTTGTAAAATATGCCAAATAGTTCAGGGACCGTATAGCAAAGGACCCTGATGCAAAAACTTGCTTCACAAGTCTGTCCACCACCTGAGACTCCCTGTTGGGTGGGTGAGAGAGTGGGACTTTCCTCAGCCAAGTCCTTTTTCGTGGCCGCCACCACCACCATAGCATCGACTGGTAACCCTCTGGACCAATGTGGGTTCTACTCAGGAAGGGGAAAGAATTTTGTCAGGTTTCCGAGGGATTGCCTCAATGGAATCTGGGTTCTTCCAAGCTCGCTGCACGATGAGCTATTTGGCAGGCAGGGTCACCCAAGAGGTAGAAGGCTGGGGGCAGAAAGCCTGCAGGAACACAGACTGCTCAGTGGAAGGGTTGGAGGGTTTCCAAGTCACCTCTTTGTTTTAGTATTTCCAGGATGTCTCCAAAGGAGACATCATCAGGAGGTAACCGTGGAGACCCTTCACCATCACTGTAATCCATGTCTTCCGTTAAGGACTCCGAGTGAGTCCCTGTACTTCCTCTTGTAAGTCCTCTTTTGAGGGGGGCTCCTCAGTGGGGGTCTCTGAGGAGGACTCAGAAGAGTGGATACCCTGAACAGGGGTGTCCCGTGGCTTCTCTGCCCGGTGCCCCGGAGGGGTGGTCTGTGACAGCTGTAGATTAGGGGGTGAAAACTGGGGTTCTGACATCAAAGGAGTGCTTTCAGAAGTGAGAGCCCTCTCTATCATGCAGAAAGCAGGTCCGCCTGAAGAGGGTTGGGAGCCTGGAACTGAGAAAAACAACCTCATGACTGGGGTCACACCCTGCTCTGATGAACTTGCCCCCACAGATGGATCCTCAAGCAGGATCGGTGCGGATGTGGCTATTGGAACAGAGGATAAACATGGCTCTGGGCCGAGGCCCCCCCAATCCTCAGATTGAGGAAGGACCGGTTCCACAGGAACCGAAGACCAAAGGGGCAAACCCGGAGCCTGCGTGAGGTCCACTATGGGTGCTGAGGTGATGGGTTCCGAGAAGGATGTCAGAGCACAAGGCTTCGGAACTGAAATGGTCAAAGGAGAAGTGTAAGGAGGAGTCTGTCGAGAAACCAACCCAAGTCCTGCAGGCATATGGGTCTTAGAAAGTGTGGGTACCCCCTGGCTGCCAACAGCTGGTCCACAAGATGTACCACGTCATGTTCTGACAGGCTTCTGGTGGATCTAGTGGATACTCTGGATGGAGAGTCAGGTTGGTCAATGAATGGGCTATACATCTGGCCCAGAAACGGATCTACGGAAGGAGAGTATTGAGTCCGTGGTGCAAGGTCTGCTGGTAGTAATGGAGTCAAATCTAACTTGGTCAGAAAAATGCTCTTTTCCTAAGTGGCACTCAAAGCCAAAATGGTCGGTTCCAAAATCGTAACTGATGAGGTTATCGAAGGCATGCCCTGAGCCGTAGTGGCCACAGGTGCCGAGGTCGTAGTAGGCGTAGTGAGGTATTGGTGCCAGAGGAAGGACCAGTGCCGAAGCTGGCATCGGTATCGTAGGTTTCGAGATGCTCAGAACCGACAAGGACGGGGCAGATTTATGCTCTGAGGACAACTTTGGGACCTTTGATTTCACAGGCTTACCCTGATCACGCATTGGTGAGGAGGGAACTGAGTGGAATCTCTTTTTGTCTTTTGTAGGAGGGGTTGAGACCTCCATCGCAGAAATGGCCTCTGAAAAGGGAGACTTAAGTAACCCTTTCAGCATCAGTTTAATTTTGCGCTCATTAAGAGTGTGTTGACTGAAACTCTGACAAATGTCACAAGGAGGTTGCACCAAACGATGGGGCACCCCCAAACAATATACACAATCATCATGAGAATCACTATTAGGTAACTTGCCATTGCATGAAGCACAATGCTTAAAAGCTGAAGTAACTTTCTTATCCGGCATCTTGATAGAGAGACACAACAGGCAAAACAGTATAACCAGTCAGGACTAATAAGTCAAACACAATTCAAAAAAGCCACACAGTTATATCACTATAGGGATATGTATAAGTAAAAGAGAAACACCTTACTGAAACAAACACTAATAGGCTAGAAAAGAAAGGAAATTAACAATGGGTAGAGCAGAGAAGAAGAAATCAAGGTCTGACAGAAGAAAACACACTAGAAATACTTATCGCTCAGTAAAAAAGGAAGATATCAAAAGTTTTCCACACAAAATATCAAATAAAGTTCTACTTAGCAGAGAGCTCGGCTGAAACGTGGCTTTATGGCTACGCGGCAACAGGGAGAAGGGCATTCTGGGTAGAAGATTAGCTTGAGAGTTTTTGGCTGGCGCGAGCTTGGTAAAAAGGCAGATTTGGTTCGGAACTGATCAGTGGTGAATGGAAAGAAGATTAACAGCATCAGATCAGCTGTTTCATAGGGGGAAAATGTCAGCTTCTTGAGGACATATAGTTGAGATAACATTGTGGAGTAAGTTCCTTCTTGGGAGCATAAAGTGCAAAACCCCTTTTAGGAATTTCTTTACTGGCAACAAGTAAAACAGAAGGGATCCCAGGGCTGGCAGTCTGAAACAGATAAGAAGTACTTACCCAGAGTCATAAGACAACCATGATTTGTAAAGCCCTGACACTTAAGGGTAGTGGGCATGTAACTATGTCTTAGGTCCTGATCCCACCTATGGCACAAGAGAAAGAAACCCTTCGATTTAGGTAGGCAATATTTCTGTGTATTTGTATCTCTTAACATACCACGTCCTTGGAAAATGTGTCTAAAGCAGTGGTTCCAAAACTTTGGAAGCTGGAGGACCCTTTTTACAAAGGAAATATTTTGGCAGACCCCTATATTTTGGATTGTGACTTTGATTTGATCGAGACTGATATTAATAAATAAAATTAATTGATAAAATTAAAATGTTGCTTTATTTATATAATTAATATAAATAAAGCAACATTTGAATTAAAAAAATTAGACCGTCATCAATTTAATGTTAAACACAGAATGCATTACATATTATCAGTGCTTTTTTTGTAAACAAAACAGTGGAGGTATGCATATGTTGTGTTTGGATCAACCCCCCTCCTCCGCAGCCATTCCAGTGTCCCATTACTTGGCTATTTCTCCCCAGTTGACATAAACACTGTTCAAAACTCTCAGTGTGCACACTGTTTTCTGCTTTACTTCTACAATGATTACAGATATTTGGATTTAATTTAAAACTTTTATTTCAAATTTTAGAGCACAAACACCGACAAACATTTGCTAAACAAAGCAATACAGTCTCACAATGAAAACAGACTTAGCATTAAAATTTCTCTGCCTTTGAAACTCACGTTCACTGAAACAGCACTGAAACCCACATTCAAAGAAAGCGCATCTGGCCAGTAGTGGATTAGGTTTACCTTCGGGCTGTTTTCAAATCACAGGCCCTTTCCTCACATTTTTAGGATCATGCAAAAGTTCTCTGATTCACCTTCCTGACTGTATAATTAAATTATAATATATAATAGTTAAATTATATCCCTTGTATAATACAACACCACTTGTTAAAGAGTGTTTTAAATTTATAGTTTTGAACATTTTTCCAGTAAGCAATGAAACAAAACATATGAACAAATAATGACAAAACTGCCCAATTTCAGAACATTTCAACCATAAAACGCCTCTGAAACTTCTGTCATTACAATCCACCAATATCAGTCAATATGCACGATCTCTGCAGAAGTAAAAAGTCATCTGAATAATTCCACATTAAAAAGATCATTAACCAATGAAAAAGTTGCTAACAAACAACTTTATATTTCAGTGTTTCATTTACAAATTCAGTGCCTGCTGCCCTTGAAGAATAAATTGCCTACTATGTTACATTACAAAAATGGCAAGCTGGTAATTCTGCAATATGCCAGGGAAGGGGTGGCAAAATGGAAACAGGTGCACAGTTACTACGCATCTCATCCAAAGGAGGACATACTCAGGACTGCAATGCCCTTAAAATACAACATAGTATCAGCAATCCATCTTCATGTTGTGGGAGTAGAACCCACAGCCTTCTGTACATCAAAAGGCAAGCAAGCTACCTGTGGTGCTGCTTTACAATCCTATACCACAACAGTGATACAATTTGCTAACCAAAATAGTTGCACACTGTAAAAAGACTGCATGAGCATCAGTAAACTTTTCTTCCCTTGAAGCTCAGAATTCCTTGGAAATGCAACTGAAGCTAAATTCCTTGAAAAATGCAGCTTGGTAGTTGGGGTAGATAGGATTCAGGCTCTTATTTCCTGTAGCAAAGGTACAGAGTTTGAGCCTAAGCAAATTACTAACCATTTGCCAACCCTAAAAAGGGCATTTCAGTTTCACACACACAACTCAACCTCTTAATGCAAGAGATCTGGACAAAGACTAAAATAAACAGGGACAGATTATAAATATTGTTCTCATGAACTTAGAAAATTGCTAGAACGACAGGATTTGTGTTAGTATGCATTTTTCTAATCTAAAGGATATGGAGTCAAACTCAAATTGTCATTATTTAGCAACTTCTATCCTTTTTATGAGGAACAGACAAAAATATGGGGCAAAAAATCTAGACAATCTGCAAAAACCTGGACTGTTCAGGGATTTGCTACCTACCTCTTACAAACACACACACAAACGCGCGGATGCACACACACACACACACACACACACACACACACACACACACACACACACACACACACACACACACGCACACCTACCTCCCTCTTACACACAAACACACACACAAATTCACACACCATACCTCTCAACTTCTTAGCACATGAAATCTGGACAAAGCCTGCCATAGTGGGGTGGAGGGGACAAAGGACTAAAACTAGGGACATATTTTAAATAGGTTCATACTAGGCTATCTGCCCTAGGGCATTTATAAGCCTAGCCAGAGTATGTTTGGCTTTCGCCACCCATTTTAAATTAATTTTGCTATGCCCTTTTTCGAGGTTAGTATACTGTGCCTCTGTCTAACAGTGACACAGAAGTGATACCCGGGGTAAACCTACGATCTCCCATCCACTCATCAAGATTCCTCTTGAAGAGAATCAATGAGGAACTCTGCCTAACCTGGACTGGGATTTTATTCCAGAGTGAAGGGAGCCTCTGGGTTATGAATCTGTCCCTCCAGCATGTCCTATTTATTTCAGTGCTGAGGTTCAAGTCTCTCGAGCACATAGCTCGATGGGACTTGGATTTTCTGAGGTGCAGCATGTCCATTAATTCCGGGTTGGACATGGCCTTATACGTCAGGCACAGGTCACCTCTGAGCAGGTGGTATGCCACTGAGTAGAGCTGGAGTTTCTTTAACTGGGCAGCATATGGCATCTGTTTGAGCCCTTTGTTCCTCTTGGTGAGGTACTTCTGGGGTCTTTCCAGTTGCTGCAGGTGTCTGGTAAGGTACATCCCAAAAGGGGCATTGTACTCAATTATGGGTCTGATGAGGGATGAGTAAGGAGGCACGATGACCTCCCCTGATCTACATGTGAATCCCTTCATGATTAGGTGGGCTATATAAAATGTTTTTCTAACCACTTTGGCCACGTGGTTTTCAAATGAGAGATTGCTATCAACTTAGTTCCCCAGGTCCCTAATTACTTCTTCCATACTTAATCGATTACCACCTATGTGGTAATTTGTAGGCACTTTGTTTTTGCCAAAGGGGATGACTATACAGTTTTTGGCGTTTAGCTTGAGGCCATGGCTCTGGCACGAGTTGTCTGTTTCTATGAGGCCCTTTTGTAGGATGCTTGTGTCGGCTGGAGAGTTGATTATGGCGCCTAGTTTGAAGTCATCTGCGAACTTGGTCAGCCACAGTCCTTCCGTGTTGGCCTGTACCTCCGAGAAATATATACCGAACAAGAGAGGTCCCAGGACTGAGCCTTGTGGGATGCCACTTGTAACTGGTTTGGAGTCTGACATGGCTCCAGCAATTCTAACCATGTGGGGTCTGTCCTTGAGCCAGTTTGCAACTCATCTAGTGACATAGGGGTTTATATTTAAGCTGGTGAGCTTATCTATAATGCCTGAGTGTTGTGTTGTATCGAAGGCTTTTGCGAGGTCCAGGTAGGCTGTGTGGACCACCTTCCCCTCGTCAATGGCCTTGGTGACTGTTTCAAAGAAATCAACCAGGTTTAAGAGGCAGGATCTGCCCTTAACAAAGCCGGACTGGGTAGGATCCAGTGTCTGTAGGTCCCCAATATCTTTATTTATGAGGTCCATGATGATTCTTTCCATAGCTTTGCAGACCAAACTAGTCAGGCTTATGGGGCGATAGTTTCCAGGATCCGTTGAGGCACCACCTTTGTGGAGAGGGACCGCTGTTGCTGTACGAAACTCTTTGGGTACATATCCTGTAGTAAGACTGAGACTGAACAGTAGTTTTATGTTTGGGTTTAGCTCTTCTTGGAGTTCATGTAGGACGCAGCCCGGGACACCGTCTGGTCCCATTGATGCTATGCTTTTTGCTTTGGAGAGGGCGGCTCTTACCTGAGCATCTGAGATGTCATGGGGGCAGCACTCTGCTGGGATAGATATTTGCCCTTTTGGTGGGGAGGGGGGGGAGTTTGTGCTGAACCAGTCAGCTAGGATGTTAGCAATGTCTGTGGGTTTGGTGTATTTTTTGTCATTTTGGACTAATTCTGAGCATATCTGGGAATTCCCACCCAGGTTCCTAACATAACTAAAGAAAGCCTTGTGATTATCCTTAGTGTACTGTGCAATTTTTCTCTCGAAGCTGGCCTTAGACGATTTTATGAGTGCCCGTAGTTTTTTGCTAATACTGATCAGAGCTGCCTTCCCTTTTTGGGATTTTGCTCTATCATGTAGTAGCTTCCTCCTTCTATTGTATACTTTCTTTATGGCTGGGGTCCACCAGACAGGACGCTTGCCTTTGGAGGATTGGGTCTTGGATTTATTTGGGATTGCATGATCCATGCATTCCTGAAGGTGTTCATAGAATGCGTTTATAAAAGATTCTGCGGTCTGGGCCATATTTTCCACAGGCCCAGGGGCTTTGAAGGATTCCACCTCGGTTTTAAGGAGTGTGAAATTTGCTTTAGAGAAGTTTTTCACTGTGGTTTACTGGGCAGGGGGAGAGGTCGGGATGTGAATATCCAGTGAGATTAGTTTATGGTCTGATCTTACCAGTAAGGGATACACTTCTGGTCTGGAGCATAGAGCCCCCATGTTGGTGATGATCAGGTCCAGTATGTTTTCCCCTCTTGTGGGAGTGGTAACAAGTTGTTCCATAGCATTTGAGTTTATAAATTCTAGGAACCTTTGGGCTAGGGTTTTGGAGCTAGAGTAATGCTCCCAGTCTATGTTTGGGTAGTTGAAGTCGCCCAATATAATGGTGTTTGGAGAGAGCTTCATATTTTCCAGTGTTCTCAGGAAGGCTGAGTGGGGTTCCTGGGTTTGGGAGGGTGGTCTGTAGCAGGCTATAAACTGGAAGGCAGTTTTACCCACTGTTAGTTTCACATGGATAGTCTCTGATGCTTCGTGCTGTGCCACCAACCTGGAGGTGTGGGTATCTCTGACGAATATTGATACTCCCCCTCCTTTTGTGGTTCGGTCCAAGTTTTGGGGCCGAAAAGCTTGGTATGAGGTATAACCTGGTAGTGCTGGGGTGCTCTTGGGAGCCTTGAACCAGGTTTCTGTTACTGCACAGATATTGATGTTCTCCATGTTAAGGAGAGTTTCGAGTGCATGCATCTTGAGGTTTAGACTTCTTGCGTTGAGTAGCATTACTCTTAGTTTCTTATAGGTTCATAGGTTCATAGTAGGCTATCTGCCCTGGGGAAATTATAAGCCTAGCCCGATTCTGTATGGCTTACGCCACCCCTTGATTTGAGTATACTGTGCCCTTTTTAAGGTTTAGTTTACTGTGCCTCTGTCTAATAGTGACACGGGAGTAATCCCTGGGACAAACCTACGATCCCCCATCCACTTATTGAGATTCTTCTTGAAGAGATTCAGTGAGGTGCTCTGCCTCACATGAACTGGAATTCTATTCCAGAGCGAAGGGAGCCTCTGGGTTATGAACCTGTCCTTCCAGCAAGTTCTATTTATTTCTGTGCTGAGGTTCAAGTCCCTCGAGCGTGTGGCTTTAAGGGATTTAGATTTACTGAGGTGGAGCATGTCCATTAATTCTGGATTTGACATAGCTTTGTATGTCAGGCATAGATCGCCTCGAAGTAGGCGGTATGCAACTGAGTAGAGCTGGAGTTTTTTTAACCGAGCAGCATATGGCATCTGTTTGAGACCCTTGATCCTCTTGGTGAGATACTTTTGGGGTCTTTCTAATTACTGCAGGTGTCGGGTAAGGTACATCCCAAAAGGGGCATTGTATTCTATGATGGGCCTGATGAGGGATGAATAAAGGGGCACGATTACCTCTCTTGATCTAGATGTGAATCCCTTCGTGATGAGGTGGGCTATGTAGAAGGTCTTTCTAACCACTTTGGCAATGTGGTTTTCAAAGGAAAGATTGCTATCAACTTGGGTCCCCAGGTCCCTAATAACTTTCTCTGTACTTAATGGGTTTCCGCCTATGTGGTAATTTGTGGGCACATTGTTTTTGCCAAAGGGTATGACTAACATTTTTTGGCATTTAGCTTTAAACCATGGCGCTGGCACCAGTTATCTGTCTCTGTGAGACCTTTTTGAAGGATGTTTGTGTCAGCTGGAGAGTTGATTATGGCGCCCAGTTTGCAGTCGTCTGCGAACTTGGTGAGTCATAGTCCTCCCACGTTTGCCTGTACCTCGGAAAAGTATATATTATCCCTTGTGATACCTATGGAGGTGGGTTTGTCTTTTGAGCCTTGCCTAAAAAAGGCACTATGGGGGTGGCAAGAGCCTTTGCCAATATCCAAAAGCCCAGGGGTGACAGGTGCAAGCCATCCCTAGCGAAGCATCATGGCTTGTCGAGCATGTCATCCCAGGCTGACAGGCATTGGATCCCCTTTGAATGACACCAATACTTAAGCCAATTGTTGAAACTCATCATCTTGTCTTCATATTGTGGCATCATTCTTGGTGAGGGTAAGATGCTACTCAAGGTCAGGGTCATACCGGCCTGGGCTACATGCTCAGAGAGCTCCTCTATGTCTCTTTTCATGTAGTCCAGGGAGGTACATCTCAGGTCATTCACATCAGCATGGACAATGACTGAGTCATATTTGTACTTGCCTTGGAGTGACCCAAGTGCTTGTGTTATGTGGCGGATCCTAGCGCCAGACAGGCAGCTCACCGTGACCTTCTCCTTGTTCAGCCTGGTGAGCGGAACGTCAGTGTGCCTGACGATAGAGTCACCTATTACAAGTGTATCAGGTGTGTTTAGCCTTAAGGGCTGTGACTGTTCGGCACACTGGCTTTGTGAGCTATGTGTTGCACGTGTTTTGTTTTGGGGTAGCGGTTGCTTGGGTGTCTGCTTTGGAGGTCTCTGCTGCTTAGGTAGATTTTTATTTAGAGTCTCCGAGTATGTTTTTGTGTTCATGTGTTTGGTTTGCTGTCGTGCTAGGTCTATGTGAGACTGGAATTGTAGTGAGTGTGGTTTCCTTCTCCTCCTGACTGGTTACGCCAGTACTGAGTTGAGAGAGCTTAGCCTCCAGTTTGGCTATATGGTTGCATCTCTCACATGTGTTGGAATTTGTTGGGAGGAGGAGAGGGTTGTCTATGTACATGAGGCAGTTGTAACATTGCCTCGAGATTCCCAGATTCACCAGCTGGACCGGAGAGGAGATTGACAACTGACCTTTGGTGATGCTAGAATAGTATTGGTAATTCCTTTATAATTGAAAAAAGGGCCAATGGGGAACAAGGTACTCAAGGGGAGTTTGTGAGGGTGTAGTGCTTTTAATTTTTTAGTGCTGACTTATATAATTGCTTTAGTGAGCAATTGCCAGGCTTTAGAGTAGGAATAGGGTGTTTATTATGAGAACTAGATCAGTTCTAAGGGAAAAATTGAAGAGCAGACTTTGTGGAGCCGAGAACGGTTTAAACCCAATTAAGCAGAGCTGCAATATGTGCAAAATCGCGCAAAGCGGGTTTTATACAGGGGGACTTGAAAGAGCTAGAAATTGGCCCAAAACGGCCAATAGACTACCAGATTCTTGTGCTGGGAACACTCCTCCAGGGATAGATAGGCTGCTCTAAGCTCCCCACTGCCACTGGTGAACAAAGAAGCCTCCGTTTATCCAAGAAAGGAAATGGGCAACACAGGAACTTTCCAAAAGTCCAGAATACAGCAAAGCCTGTATTTGGACTACTCTAGGTCAGGAAAGACGGAAAAAAGGATATTTTTTTTGTTTTTTTTTCTTTTTTGCAACAAACAGCAGGAAAATGCAATAAATATGTAACACAGGCTAGCGCACTTGAGTGTGTAGCCTCAACAGGTATATGCAACAAACAGGACAAACTTTAAAAGTGCAGGTGCAAAAACAACTAAACAGTTTAAAACAGTTAAATATTGCTCTTAAAAACTTAGAAAGTTGCTAGAATAACAAGATTTCTGTCAGAATGCATTTTCTGAAGGATATGAAGTCTGAAATTCAACTGCATGTCATTATTTAGTAAAGTACAGTTGTGTACACTTACCATAAATGTAGATGTTTGAGTGTATTCACTGTTGCAGTCATTACATTTGGGTTATCTGCTTGCAGGTAGCCCTCAGTCAGCCTGATTAACAAAGTCTTGGGTCCTGCGTCGGTTGCTGTCCCTTCTTCCATGATGTCAGGTTGTCAGGGGTATAAAACATGCAGCCGACGCCATTACATCAGTTTTTCTTTCCCCAGATGTCAGGTGCCCCCCCCAATGGGAAGCAATTAAATATAAAAATACAATGATATACCTCCAACAAAAAAGCAAATACACCAAGAAGCTTTCAAGCATAGTAAAGGAAAGAAGAGATATAGCCAAAAGAAGTTAGGGGACTGGAGGGAGGGTAACCAGGACTGCAACAGTGAATACACTCGAACATCTACATTTATGGTAAGTGTACACAACTGTACTATGTTCTTCTTGTTTCACAGTTGCAGTCATTACATTTGGGTAGATTCCCAAAGCTATGGTTGGGAGGAGGAATTTAGATAGCATTAGGACCAGCTATAAGGCCCTGCAAGACTGCAGTGGCAAAGCCAGCTATGGATTTAGAGAAAATTGGCAAATGATAATGTTTGGTGAAAGTATGTACAGAACTCCAGGTAGCAGCTTCTAGGATGTCCCTGGTAGGGACTCTTCTGAGAAAGGCTATAGATGTAGATACAGCCCTGGTGGAGTGAGGTCTGATCCCCTGTGGGATAGGTTTTCCATGGTGCTTATAGCAGAAATTAATGCAATGGCCTATCCATTTAGAAATGGTTTGCTTTGAAATAGCCTTTCCCTCTGCCCCTGCAGCAAATGCCACCAGCAGTTGTTCAGACTTCCTTTGAGGTTTAGTCCTGTCCAAGTAGAATCTAAGCTGTCTGTGCACATCTAAGGAATGCAGTATCTGCTCCCCTTTGTTCTGTGGATTGGGAAAGAAGGTTGGGAAATTAATGGACCTATTAAGGGCCACACTGTATAGCACCTTGGGCATGAAGGATGGATTGTTCTGAGGGACACCCTGTCCGCATGAAAGATGATGAAAGCCTCCACTGCCATAAGGGCCTGTAATTCAGATACCCTTCTTGCTGAAGTGATTGCTAAAAGGAAAGCTGTTTTCCAAGAAAGAAATTTTAAGTCTGCAGTAGCAGCTGGCTCAAAAGGAGGTAGAGTGAGTTCCTCCGAAACAAAGTTAAGGTCCCAGGCTGGGGTTGGAGCTCTCCTGGGTGGTCTCAAATGTTTTACCCCTCTGAGGAACTGCTTGAGCAGTGGATGAGAGAAGAGGAGAGGTTCTGTGTTATAATGAGCTGAAATGGCTGAGGTGTGAATTTTGATGGAGGAAAAAGACAGGCCCTTGTGAAGCATCTCAGTTAAGTATTGTAAAATCTGAGGTAAATTGGGCGCTGCTGTGCTCATCCCTTGAGATTGGTTCCAGGCACAGAATCTTTTCCATTTTTCAGCATAAGATTTTCTAGTAGTAGGCCTCCTTGCCTTAAAATGATATCCATCACAGGTTTACTGAGGGATGGTACAGAAGAGATTAGGTAATTAGCCAGGCTGCTAGGTTCAGTGTTAGAAGCTGAGGGTGCAGAATCTGGTTCTCCTGCCAAAACAACAGGGAAAGAGTCTGAGGCAGGTGCCATGGGGATAACCGAGACACACTGCGCAGGAGGGGGGTACCAGTGTTGGTGTGGCCAGTCTGGAGCAATCAAAATCATCCTTGGTTTGTCCTGTTTGATTTTAATAGTACTTTGGAGAACAGAGGCAGAGGGGGGGAAGGCACAGACTGATAGGTTTTTCCAGCTGAAGGACACAGCATCCACTTTCCAGGATTGTTTGTGGGGAGTTCTTGTGCAAAATTTGTCCAATTGGTAGTTCTGGGGAGAGGCAAACAGGTCTATATCTGGGCTCCCCCATTTGTTTGTCAACAAGTTGAAAATCCTTGGTTCCAGTTTCCACTTGTGTGGGTCCATGAGGTTTCTGCTTATCCGTCTGCCAGTGTATTTAATTTTCCTGGCAGGAACTGAGCTTGTATGTGCACTTGGTAGCTCAAGGCTGTGTTCCACAATGCCATGGCTAGTCTGCAGAGTGGGTAAGAATGTGTACCCCCCCTGCTTGTTTATGTACCACATAACTGGTGTTGCCCGTCTTTACCATTAGTTGTCCTGGAAGAATGTGGTCCTTGAAGGCTGTCAGAGCATTCTGTACAGCTAAAATTTCTTTTTGATTGATATGCAGGTGCATTTGACTTGGGTTCCATTTGCCCTGAATGCACTTCATTGCCAGGTAGGCCCCCCCCATGCATAGTCTGATGCGTCTGTTTTTAGGGTTTGGGCGGCAGGGGGTGGTGTGAAAGGTAGTCCCTTGTTTTGGTGGCAAGACTCTGCCCACCAAAGGAACTCTAGGCGTATGCAAGGTATGATAGGAATCATTGCTTCTAGATCCTGAGAATGTTGACATCATATGCTTTTTAGATACCACTGTAGTTTCCTCATATGCAGTCCTGCATATGGAATTAGAAGAATGCATGAGGCCGTGAACCCCAAGGCTTGCAGTATTTGTCTTGCAGATAGCAGAGTTTTTGTAGCCACTTATCTAAAGTAGGTTGTCATATGAATTTGTTTCTCTGGCGTGAGGAAATCCATCTGGGAAGTTGTATTCAAGCTTGCTCCCAGGAATATAATTTGTTGACAGGGTACCAGGTGTGATTTCTTTTCGTTTATGGTGTACCCCAGACAAGTTAGAACGCTTTGTACAAAGGCCAGATGATTCAAAAGTATGTCCTGGCTTTCTGCCTGAATTAGACAATCGTCCAGGTATGGGTATATTTGAATATTTCTTTGCCTGCAAAATGCAATAACTGGAGCTGGGCACTTGGTGAATACCCTAGGTGCAGTAGATAAGCCAAAGGGCAGTGCAGAGAACTGATAGTGCGTGTAGCCTGCTTTGAAGCGTAGGTATCTTCTGCAAGATTCCCTGATTGGGATGTGCAGGTATGCTTCTTTTAAATCTAGTGTTGCCAACCAGGCATCTTTGCCTAGCATAGGAAGCAACTGGTGAAGAGTCAGCATCTTGAATTTTGGAATCTCCAAAAAGGTGTTTACAGTAGACAGGTCCAGAATAGGATGACATAAACTGTCTTTTCTGGGAACCAGGAAAAGTCTTGAGTAGAAACCTTGTCCCTTTTCCTTTTCTGGTACCAACTGAATAGCCCCCATGCTTAAGAGAGAAAGTACTTGTTTTGGGGCCACTGCCCACTGATTTGGGGGTAGGTCTGGCCACCCGCTTGGTGTTGGCAACGTGTGGAAGTGAAATATGTATCCCTGGGACACTATATTTAAAACCCATTTGTCCGGGGTAACGAGTTCCCAGTTCTTTGCATGAAGAGCAATCTTTCCCCCCCAAAAAGGCAGTCAGTTGATAAGTGCTTGGAAATTTTAAAAAGAAGTCACTGAAACCACTTACCATAGGGGGGAGTCTTATTACTCCCAGATTTGGAAGTGGAGGCCCCCCACTGCTTAGTCCTGTGCGTATCCTGGGACTGCAGCCTGGGAGCTCTGCCGGATCTGGGTTTGGACTGAGAAGGTCTGGAAGAAGCAGGAAAAGACCAATGCCTACTAACACTTGGAGGTTGTACTTGTAAAAAAATCTTTAACAGTTTGCATAGATTTAGCTTTTTCTTCCATCTTTTTAAGCACTTCTTCTGCCTTGTTGCCAAACAGGCAGTCATGGTTTAGGGGAGCATCCAGTAATTTTGCTTTAACATGAACTGGTAAGTGATTGCTCCTTAAGCCAAGCATGCCTTCTAAGTACAGACCCAGTTACCGCAGCCCTGCAAGATGCCTCTAGAGAGTCAAAACTACATTGTAAAGTATGTTTTCCAACCCTTTCAGCTGAATGCAATAAATCCTGTAATTCCTTATTTTCAGCACAATCAGGAAACAACATCATTTTCTGTTTAAGCAATCCAATAATATGCTGCTGATACTTCAACATATGAAACTGGCAGTTTAAGGCCTTAATTGCCAAAGTTGCAGAAGTGTATACCTTCTTACCCCATCTATCCAGCGCCCTGGAGTCTCTATCAGAGGAGGTAGGATTTTTGGCAGTAGTAGCTTCAATACCCTTAGGCCCCTGTGAAATGATCTCAGGATCCGCAGTAGGATTTTTGAAAAGGAACCTGTGAGAGTCAGGGACTCTGTAATATCTGTCAGGTTTCCTGGGAGCAGGAGGTAAAGAGTCAGGGGCCAAGCTAGATTCTGCAAATGCATCATCAACAATGTCTAATACAGGAGGTATGGCTCAAAGGCCTGTGCTGGGGCAGGAGTAAGAAATCCCTAAGCTTCTTTTTAGACTCAGGGAAATCCTGACTTACCCAACAAAAATGCTCCCTGAGAGTATGCAGGGTTTCACCAAAAGAGAAATCCTCTAGGGAGGGGGGGGGGGGACCAGAGGGAATGGAGTCCTCAGCATCAGAATCCTCACAGGTAGATAAGAGTAAGTCCTGGTCATCAGAGGAAACAGAAAATTCAGAATCCTGGTTGGAAGAATCTTAAACAAACTCAGTCCTAGGTCTCTTAGAAGGGGAAGGCTGGCTTCCCCTGATTAAAGTAGTAAGGTCTTCAGCCATTCTTATCATCTGTTTTTTAGGCATGGAGGCCTGACCATGTGGTCTGGGTGTCAGTATATGGTTCGAGATTTAGGCCTTGAAGAAGAAGGCGTCGGTTTAACACGCAAGTCAGTAGGCCTGAATACACCATCAGAAGCCAGTGCCTGCACAGCAGCTCCGGCCCATCCAAGGTAGAGACATCCGCAGGTTCCACAGCTGAAGCATCTCGTGGCATACTGGACTCCGAATGGGTCTCGGTAGAAGCCTGCGAATCAGAAGTAGCGGGTATCAGGGGCTGCAAAAGCACCCCACTGAGTACCGGCAAACTGGCGACTGGCTTAGGAGTAGTGTCGTCGGCAGCTTTGAACCTAGACGGCCTATCTCTGTCTTTATCTTTGAGTTTTTTCGGAATGTCGGTAGACGGATAGCTGAACGAAGACATATCAAGGATAACTGAACCAAGCACCAAAATATTTAGAAGCGTAAATATACAGACGACGGACAGTTTGTGGTAGGCACAAAACCGACAGCGAGGTACATCGTGGACTGGGCCTAGGCAAGGAGTATAGTATGAATGAGGTATTTGCTTTCCACAAGTAATGCAATTATTTACTTTTACTGACATCGGTTAAGAGCAAGAAAAAGTTTCCCCAACGGGGTACTTCGTTTTTAGTTGAAGACTTCGGTTCTGAAACTTGTAAATGAAAATTTCAGGAGTCGGCCAACCGGCACTTGCGAAATGCTTCTGCTTCGGGCAATGCACGGCAAGAAAGGTTGATGTAATGGCGTCGGCTGCATGTTTTATACCCCTGACGACCTGACATAATGGAGGAAGGGACAGCAACCGACGCAGGACCCGAGACTTTGTTAATCAGGCCGACTGAGTGCTACCTGCAAGCAGATAACCCAAATCTAATGACTGCAACAGTGAAACACGAAGAACATCTTTGATCCTTACATCCTCCCAGTGATTTGTCAAGACAAAAGACAAATTTTATGAGGAACACCCAGAATGATACAGCAGAACAAGGACAAAATGATTGACTTCAACAATTGGCTAAGCTTCTGGTGTCATTCTAAGGGGATCCAGTATCTGTCTGCTTGGGATGACAAGGTCGACAGGCCACAATGCTTTGCCACAGATGCCCTGCACCTGTCGCCCCTGGGACTGCAGATACTGGCTAAGGCTCTTGCTGCCCCTATAGTGTCTTTTTTAGGCAGGGTTCAAATAAATTCACCACCACAACAGGAACAGGCAAGCAAAAACTGAGGGTAATGTTACTCAATGCTAGAAGTCTAAATCTCAAAGTGCACTCACTCGAGGCACTCCTTAAAATGGAGAACATCGACATCTGTGCAGTGACTGAGACCTGGTTCAAGGCTCCAGAGAGCACCCCTGTACTACCAGGCTATAACTCATACCACACTTTTTGGCCATGTAACCTGGACCGAAACACCAAAGGTGGAGGTGTGTCCATATTCATTAAGGATATCCACACCTCCAGGCTAGATGCTCGGCATAATGCATCCGAGGTTATCCAAGTGCAACTAACTCTGGGTAAAATTGCAATCCAAATTGTAGCTTGCTACAGATCCCCCACCATGCCCCAGGATTCCTCCTCTTTCTTGATGTACTGGAAAATATTAGGGTTCAACCAAACACCCTAATAATGGGTGACTTCAACTACCCCACCATTAACTGGGAAAACTACTCATGTACCAACTCCTTAGCTCAACGCTTTCTGGAATTCATAAACTCCAATGCCCTAGATCAACTTATCCACACCCCCACCAGGGGCAACAATATCCTAGACCTAGTCATTACCAATATGAGTGACCGGTGTTCCGCACATGAAGTCAACTACTCGTTGGTCCAATCCGACCATAAGCTTATCACCCTTGATATCCACATCCTGCCCCCACCCCCACCCCCATTAAGGAAACCACAGTAAAACATTTCTCCAAAGCCAACTTCATGCTTCTTACGACAAAAGTGGTGGACTTCATGACACCCATGTAGATGGACAATACAGTTAAAACTGCTGAATTCTACACAAATGCACTCTATAAGCACTTACACAAGTGCATGGATCGTGCTATCCCAAACAGAACCAAGACGCTATCCTCCAAAAAAAGGAAGCCAATCTGGTGGTCCCCTGCCATAAACAAACTGTACAACAGAAGGAAGAAACTGTTGCAAAAGAGAGTAAAATCTCATGAGTGGAGTAGCTCCCCAGTCAGCCTCAGGAAGAAGCTGAGATCCCTTATAAGATCCTCCAAAGCTAGCTACAAAAACAAAATCGCCACTAAATACAAGGACAACCACAAAGCATTCTACAGCTATGCCACGAATCTAGATGCCAACACCCAGATCTGCTCTGAGTTACAGCACAAAGGCACGAAAATTGCAGAACCAACTGATATTGCCAACATCCTGGCAGATCGGTTCAGTGTTACCTTTACCCCCCTCTCACCCCCTACAGGGCCCATATCTATACAGGAAGAATGGAGAGTCCCTGTAATCACAATTACGCAGGGTAAAAGTTGCACCCTCTCTAAAGCCAAAAACACAGCATCTGGACAACATCCCAGGCTGCGTTTTACACGAACTGGCTCCCCACTTAAGCACCGTGTTCAATAATAGCCTTGCATCAGGCTTTGTGCCCACTGAATGGCGCACAGCATCAGTTATCCCACTCCACAAAGGGGGAGCCACCACTGATCCCGGGAACTATTAACCTATTAGCCTGACGAGCCTGGTCTGCAAGGCCATGGAACGTATCATCATGGAACTCAAACAAAGACATTGGTAACCTCTAAACTCTGGATCCCACCCAGTTTGGGTTTGTGAAAGGTAGATCATGCCTCCTGAACCTGATCGTCTTCTTTGAGGCAGTCACCAAAGCCGTGGATGAGGGTAAGGTGGTTCACACAGCCTATCTTGACCTCGCCAAGGCTTTCAACACCATCCCCCATTCTGAAATTATAGCTAAACTCACTAAACTAGGTATAAATCCCTATGTCACAAGATGGGTTGCCAACTGGCTCACTGACAGAACCCACACTGTAAAAGTTGCAGACTCTAAATCTGACCTCAAAGCAGTGACAAGTGGACCTCTCCTGTTTGGTATTTACTTCTCTGAAGTACAGGCTAACACAGAAGGCCTCTGGCTAATGAAGTTCGCAGATTACTGCAAACTAGGAGCCATAGTCAAGTCCCCAAATGATGTGGACATCCTACAGAAGGACCTCACTGAGACAGATGCCTGGTGTCAGAGCCATGGCCTCAAGCTCAATGCCAAAAAGTGCAGTCTCATCCCCTTTGGTAAAAACTCTGTACCCATGAACTACCACATAAGCAGCAATCTACTTAACACCGAATGCGTGATAACAGCTCTCCTTTGATAGTCACATTGCCACAGTAGTCAGGAAGTCCTTCTACGTGGCACACCTCATCGTAAAAGGGTTCTCATCCAGGAAAAAAAGAGATCATTGTTCCCCTCTACTCATCACTCATTAGACTCATTATAGAGTACAATGCCCCTTTTGGAATGTACCTCACAAGACATCTGCAGCAGCTGGAAAGGCCACAGAAGTACCTCAAAAAGAGGATTACTGGCCTCAAACAAATGTCCTACACTGACCGCCTCAAAAAACTCCAGCTTTACTCCGTAGCATATCACTTACTCAGAGGTGATCTCTGCCTAACATATAAAGCTATGTCAAACCCAGAGCTGTTGGACATGCTACACCTAAGGAAATCCCAATCCCCCCGACCTACATGCTCTAGGGACCTAAACCTTGTCACCAGAATAAACAGGACATGCTGGAGGGATAGATTCCTGTCTCAGAGACTTCCTATACTCTGGAACAAGCTACCTATCTATGTCAAGCAAAGGTCTTCATTAGCACCCTTCAAGAAAAATCCTGATGAGTGGATGGGAAATAGGAAATACACCCCGGGGATCACTTCTGTGTCTCTGCTGGACAATGGCACAGGAAAATAACTTTTTGGGTGGCTTAAGTTATGGAACCTTGCTAGCGAGGCTTATGTAAGCCCTTGGGCCGATAGCCTAGTACCTACCTATGAACCTATGAACAGACCAAAAATATAAGGCATAAATCTAGACATTCTGTGAAAATCTTTACAGTTGAGTGGTATGACACACACATACACCCCCCGCCTCCCTCTTACACCCCCACACCTCCCAATTTCTTTGACTTAGAGCAAGAAATATAGACAAAGCCACAAACAATGAGGTGGATAAAGGCCCAAAAATAGGGACACCTATTAAATTTTGCTCTTACAAACTTAGAAAGTTGATAGAACATGTTTTACATTAGTATGAATTTTCTAAAGGATATGAATTCTAAAGCTGAAACATCTGCATTTTCTGACTTTAGTCTTCAACGACTTGCCAGAAAAACACAGTTTTATGAGACCAAAAATATGAGGCAAATATAAGGACAGTTGAGGGCATGTACCACTTTTTATTCAAGCCTTGCTTAAGGGAAAAAAAAAAGTACCTTCAGGGTCTTTGAACAGTGTTCTGTTCTCCCTGGGCCTCCACTGAAAATGGCAATTCTGGCCCAATCGGACTTTCCAGTAAACAAAGTCAAAGAAATAAACCGAGGACCTCTCAGTTAAGAAAAATCAATGCCACTCTCGTCTTCACCAAAATGCACGGAAAGCATGCTGATAATACTACTATGGAAACTTTCCAATAATAAATGTAAAATGCTTTATGGATAAAATTATTTAAGTACATTTAAGCACTCTTTCCCAGCTCTCAGCTTTTTTTTTTTTTTTTTGTATGTAGACAAAACTATTTAACAAGCAGTTACATAATTTATAACTGTTCAAATTGCTGCCAAAATACACGTGCCAGTTTTAAATATAGAATTTAAAACTGCTACTGTACAAGTGCAACAAAAATAGTAAGTTCTTCTGTTGTTAGTCAGAGGACCAAGGAGATGGGTGACATGGACTATTTCTGAAATGCATATTACTTTCTTCCCCATTTTTATTTATTTTTTTCCTCTGAAAACAATCAATGGCCCACTCACTTAATTATTCACATGTCCAGTAGTTTAGGTAGGAGAACTATATATGAGTATAATCCAATACTAGTTACAGTCTGTAAGTGTCCCAAATAAAACATGGGGGGGGGACAGATTTCCCTCTAAGTTTCAACACAGAAAACACAAGGCAAGCAAGCAGCTGCTCAGTGTCAGCCACAAATGCAGAAGTTATTACTAATTTTTTGTTGTTTTTTACAACTCAAGGCAAGCAGCTGCTTAGCAGCGAAAGCTGAAATTAAGCTGCTCAGGCGCACACATGGAAGTCTCTCTGTTTTCTTTTTTTTAATTAAGGGTGAACTGTGTAGAGTGAAATTAGTTTTTCTTTTCTTTTCTTTCTTTTCTTTTTTTTAATACACAAGCAAGGTCAGTCATTGGGATGCTACAGAAGTGCAGCATCTAGATGGGTGAAGCCTTGATCTCAAGGACCCCTAAAAATTATCATACTGACCCCCAGGGGTCCACAGACCACAGTTTCAGAATGACTGGTCAAAAGGGAATGTAAGTTAAGTCAACCATTCTGTCAGCTTTAGAGGTCTCACATTTGGCGTGTATGAGAGAGCCATTAATATGGGCCAAGGAGTGCACACACCGAGCCAACAGCAAAGGATCTGTTCTTACCATGCTGAGTAGGAAGGAAAACCATTGCTGTCTTGGATAAAAGGGGTTATGAGTAGAAATTTTGTCCCGTCTTCCATTACCTTTTGAAATAATCTGCAAAGAAGAGGGACTGGAGGACAAGAATACAAGAACAGACCTGTCCACCTGATGGACAAGGCATCTGTTACACATGCAGACATCTTGATCTGGTACCCTACAGCACAGACTGCTATCTTGAGAAGCAAAGAGAACAATTTTGGGCACACCAACCTATGGACCAGATCCAGAAAGGCATTCATGTGGAGCATCCATTGGTGGGTGTCTGCCTCTATACTGCTGAGATGGTCTTTGAAGACGTTTTCCTGAGAAGGGATGTTAAGATGCTCTGAGAGTCATTCTTGACTCCTAGGCTGGATCAATTTTTCCATAGCCAACCTGCAAAAGAGGTATGATCACATATCTTCCTATATTGCTGCTATACCTCATCACTATGGTGCTGTCTGTGAGGATGTAAATGATTTTTGCTTTCCAAATGAGTATGAAGGCCTTTATGGTTAATATTAATACTATTACTTCCTTTTCACTGAGGTGTTTTCTACCCTGTACTTTGCCCCAGACTTCCTAGAGCCTTAGATCCCTGAGTAGGCCTCACAAGTGATGCCTGAAGAATCTGCTGTAAACATCTGGATTTCTCAGACTAATCTAAATAGGATCTCTGACTGAAGTTCACCTTCCACCATGAAAGCTCTACTGTGATACAGGACAGGGTTGAATTGATGTAAAGACTGGGCATGTGGTACCTTCTGTTTCTGTACCACTAGAGTTACCTCACTTGCAGTTTTGTTAGGTGAAACATCAGAAGTGACATGGCCATGAACCTAGTGTTTCGAGACACTCAACTGCTGTTTTCTGGTCTTTTGTGACACAGATATGGCATACTTGGTCAGGAACAGTGCTTATTTTGAGGGATAAAGGTCCTGTGGTGAATGTTGTCCTGATAGCCTCTCAAGAACAAGAGGTTTCTTCTAGGTAGCATTCATTTGCTAGATTCAAAAAGAGTTATATGTTTTGTAAACAGGCCAGGAAGAATTGTAGTGCCCTCTGCACCTCTTGTAGGGTTGATGCCTGAATTAGGCAGCAATCTAGAGAGGGTCTATGTTAAATCATCGAACGCTTAAAAAAGCGAACAATGATTTATCAAACCCATGTAACCATGTAAGCGAAAGCTTACAATCTCGAATGCTTAGAACAGTGATCCATAAAAAAAAAATGTAAAACATTACATAAAGTGGGGGGGGGGCTTCATCCCCACACAACCCCTTACTTAAATATACCAACTCCGAGATTGCACTACAGTGACGAAAATGGCAAAGTAATGGAAGTGGCCAAGCAATTTCTTTCCCAGGGAAAGAATTCACTTATATGCAGTTTCGCTATTCTGCCTTTTCATGCTTTCGAGTTCGATCAAGACACATTCAAAAGAATGCGTCTTCGATCATTTAATAGGAACCCTCTAGAGAGAGGTAAATGTGAGTGCTGTTGGTCCTGCAGAAGGCAACTACTGGAAACAGACACATTTTGAATACTCTTGAGTATAACAGATACACCAAAGGACAAGGAAGTAAATAGGAAGGGACAATCTTGTTTTAAGTCTTAGGTAACATCTCTACCCCCTAGTTAGATGTATGTGAAAGTATCTTTCAGGTCCAGGATGACCACAAAGGCTTGAGGAAAGAAAACAGGTAGAATGGCTTGGTAGGTTAACACCCTAAATGTTGGTACTTTTAGAAAGTTTTTTAATCTGGACAAGTGTATGATGGGTCTTCCATGCCATGTCTTAAGAACAGCCTTAAGTAAAATCCTGTGCTTTGTTGTGATTTTGGGAGTCTATCTATGGTACACTGAAACAAAAATATCTTGCAGCATAATAAATGCCTTAGTTCCTCTGGAATTTATACGATACCTAAACGCTTTATTTTATGAACTGAAACCTGTATTTCAGAGCCAAAATTTGCAAGAAAGCACAGTTGTGTACACTTACCATAAATGCAGATGTTCAAGTGTCTTCACTGTTGCAGTCATCACATTTGGGTCATCCCTGCAAAGGTAGCCCTCGGCCGGCCTGAATACCAGAGACAATATTTATGCGTCAGTTGCTGTCGCTTGAGGACTGATGTCAGGTCGTCAGTGGTATAAAAGAAGGCAGCCGAAGCCATTACATCAGTTTTTCTTGCCCTAACCGGTCAGGAGCCCCCAAAATAGAAGGCCAGTCTGTGGTGGCATAACCCCACCAGTGGAAAATAAATACCAATATGTCCTTTGTAATGAAAAGGGGAACAAGGAAGAAAGGTAATAAAAATAAAAAAGGGGGAAGGAGGGAAACCAGGACTGCAACAGTGAAGACACTCGAACATCTACATTTATGGCAAATGTACACAACCGTACTATGTTCCTTTGTTTTCACTGTTGCAGTCATCAGATTTGGGTAGGTTCCCAAAGCTGAGGAAATGGGTGGAGGCAGTCAAGGAAGCTAAGAGCTGGCTAGCATGCCCTAAAAGACTGCAGAGGCAAAACCTGCCCTGGATTTGGAAAAGAGAGGCAGGTGGTAATGTTTGGTAAAGTTGTGAACAGATGGCCAGGTGGCAGCCTCCAGGACTCCTCTGAGGAAAGCTGCAGAGGTGGAGGCTGCTCTGGTGGAGTGTGTCCTGACCCCCTTGGTGGGAGGCTTGCCATGCTGTTTGTAGCAGAAATTGATGCAGTGTGCTATCCATTTGGAAATGGTTTGCTTGGAGATGGCTTTGCCCTCTGCCCCTGAAGCAAAGCTAACTAGCAGTTGATCGGTTTTTCTGAAGGGCTTAGTCCTGTCTAGATAGTATCTGAGCTGTCAGTGCACATATAAAGAGTGAATAATCCTTTTCCCCTTGTTTTGAGGGTTAGGAAAGAAGGTGGGCAAATGGATGGAATGGTTGAGAGCCACACTGGATACCACTTAGGCATGAAGGATGGATTAGTTCTGAGGGATATCCTGTCTGCATGGAAAATGATGAAGGGTTCCACTGCCATGAGTCCTTGCAGCTCAGAGACTCTTCTGGCTGAAGTGATGGCCAGGAGGAAGGCTGTCTTCCAGGAGAGAATTTTTAGCTCTGCAGAAGAAGCTGGTTCGAAAGGAGGTAGGGTGAGCTTTTCCAAGACAAAGTTAAGGTCCCAAGCTGGAGTCTGTGCCCTTCTGGGGGGCCTCAAGTTGTTAGCCCCTCTGGGGAACTGTTTGATCGAAGGGTGAGAAAAAAAGAGGCTGCTCAGTGGGAAAATTAGCTGAAATAGCAGAGGCATGAATTTGTGTAGAGGAGAAAGAGAGACCACTGTGTAGTAGGTCAGCTAAGTAATCCAGGATGAGAGCGATGGAGGGCTGTGCCGTATTGGCCCCCTTAGCCTGGATCCAGGTGCAGAACCTGTTCCATTTATCTGCATAAGATTTTATGGTGCTAGGGCATCTGGCCTCTCGGATAACATTCAGAACCAGTTTAATGAGGATGGCAGAATGGTCAAGGGTCAGGGTATAGACCAAGCTGCCAAATTGAGTGTCTGCAATTGGTGGTGCATGAATTCCCCTTCCCTCTGGGTTAGGATGTTGGGAATCTGAGGAAGATTCCATGGGGGCAGTGGGGACAGGCTGCGCAGCAAGGAGTACCAGTGCTGTCTGGGCCAGTCTGGAGCTATGAGAATTGTCGTTGGTTTTTCCTCCCTTATTTTGATCAGTACCTTGGGAATGAGAGGTAGGGGAGGAAAGGCATACACAGAGACGTTTACCCAGGGGGAAGGACGGGGCATCCACATTCCATGCCATGCAGTGATGCTCCCTAGTGCAGAATTTGCTGAGCTGATGGTTGGTGTGGGAGGCTAAGAGGTCGACCTCCGGGGTTCCCCATTTCTAAGTTATTATTAAGAAGGTGTTTCTGTTGAGCTGCCACTTGTGGGGATCCAAATGTTTTCTGCTTAATTGGTCTGCCAGGAGTTGAGGGAGCCTGGCAGGTATTGTGCTAACAGGTCTGCATGGAAAAGGCTGTGAACCAAAGGATCATGGCCAGCCTGCACAGTGGGTAGGAGCGAGTCCCTACCTGCTTGCTGATGTACCACATCACTGTGATGCTGTCTGTTTTGATTATGAGAACCCCTGGAAAGAGAAGGGGTTTGAAAGCTATCAAGGCCTGCTGCACAGATATCATCTTTTTTAGATTGATGTGCAGGGGGAGATGGTGGGGGTTCCATTGGCCCTGTATGCACCTGCCATTCAGGTGTGTGCCCCAAGCATAGTCTGATGCATCCATGGTGAGGGCCTGGGTGGCGGGATGTGGGGAGAAGGGCAGTCCCTTGTTGTGGTAGCAGGCTGTTGCCCACCAAAGAAAATCCTTCCTCAGGCAAGGAATAATAGGTAAAAGAGTTTCCAGATGTTGACACCAAAGGCTCTTTAGGTACCACTGAAGTTTCCTCATACTCAGTCTGGCGTATGGAATAAGGAGTATGCAAGATGCCATGAACCCCATGGCTTGTATGATTTCCCTTGCAGAAAGCTGGAGCCTGGTGGCCAGTTGAGAGAAGTAAGCTGATAGAAAGCTTTGTTTCACTGGTGTTAGGCTTGTCATCTGGGATGCTGTGTCCAGACTTGCTCCCAGGAAGATTATCCTTTTGGTGAGTACCTGTTTGGATTTCTTTTTGTTGATTGTTTACCCTAAGGAGGTTAGTAGGTCCTTTACAAAGGTCAGATCTTTGAGCAGCTTTTCCTGGCTGTCTGCCTGAATAAGGCAGTCGTCTAAGTAGGGGTAAATTTTTGTTTGCAAAAAGCAATAGCCAGAGCCAGGCATTTTGTGAAAACTCTGGGAGCAGTAGATAAGCCAAAGGGAAGCGCAGACAACAAAGTCCTGAGATCCTGCCTTGAAGCGAAGATATTTTCTGCAGGACTCCCTGATGGGAATGTGGAGGTAGGCCTCTTTTAGGTCCACGATGGCTAGCCAAGCATCCTTGGATAGCATGGGTAGCAGCTGCTGGAAGGTGAGTATTTTGAATTTTGAGAATCACCAAAAAGATGTTTAGAATGGATAGAATGAGGATGGGGCACCAGGCGCCCTCTTTTCTGGGTACCAGAAAAAGTCTGGAGTAGAAGCCTCGGCCTACCTGCTCTGCAGGAATGTGTTCTACGGCTCCCAAAAAAAGGAGGGTATGGACTTGCTTTTGAGCCTCTGCCCACTGATTTGGTGGTAGATCTGGGAACCCTTTTGGGGTTGGAAGGAAAATTTGTACCCCTGAGATGCAATGTTCAGAAACCATTGGTCCTTGGAAATGGTGGCCCAGGTGCTTGAGTGAAAGGAGGGTTTTCCTCCTAAGGGTATGTGATGGTGGACAGAGGCGAGGTCGGGAGGGGGTGAGTCATTGTGAGTTCTTACCATAAGGAGGTGGCTTAGAACTCCCTGGTTTAGAAGTGGAGGCAGTCCACTGCTTAGATCTCTGCAACCCCTAGGACTGCTGTCTTGGAGGTCTGTTTCCAAGGGGCCTAGGATGGCCCTATTTACTAGGTGCAGGAAAGGACCATTGCTTGGAAGGAATTTGCCTGCTGAACCTAGGGGGCTGTACCTGTAAGAAATCTTTAACAGTCTGCATAGATTTTGTTTTTTCCTCCATCTATTTTAACACCTCTTCTGCTTTAGTACCAAATAAGTTATCTTTGTGCAAGGGTGCATCCAACAACTGTGATTTGATATGGTCTGACAGGGGTTGTTCCTTAAGCCATGCATGTCTTCTAACGATAGATCCAGTGACTGCTGCCCTGCAAGAAGCTACTAGGGAATCAAAACCACAGTGCACAGTGTGTTTACTTACTTGATCAGCAGAGTGCATTAACTCCTGAAAATCTTTAGATTCTGCCCATGCAGGAAAGGAGGATTTTTTTTGTTTAAGGAGTTCCAAGGTATGTTGCTGATATTTAAGCATATGGAACTGACAATTTAGTGCCCTGATAGCAAGAGTAGCTGAGGTGTATACTTTTTTACCCTATCTGTCCAGTGCTCTGGAATCCCTGTCTGAGGGGGTGGGATTCTTAGCTGAAGTAGCTTTAACCTCTTTTGGGCATTGAGTAATGACCTCAGGGTCCACTGTTGGGTTTTTAAAAAGATATCTGTGAGAGTCAGGGACTCTGTAGTACCTGTCTGGTTTTCTGGGAGCAGAAGGGAGGGCATCTGGAGTCAAACTGGATTCAAGGAAGACATCATCCACCACATCTAGGACTGGGGGGATGGCTAAGAGCCTGTGCTGTGGAAGGTCCAGCAACTCTCTGAGTCTCCTTTTAGACTGTGGGTAGACTTGCCTCTCCCATCTGAAATGCTCCCTTAAGGTATGCAGGGTTTCCCCAAAGGAAAAATCCTCTGGGTGGAGAGGCTGA
This sequence comes from Protopterus annectens, assembly GCF_019279795.1. Taxonomy (NCBI): domain Eukaryota; kingdom Metazoa; phylum Chordata; order Ceratodontiformes; family Protopteridae; genus Protopterus; species Protopterus annectens. Next base: position 574,590,323 of record NC_056745.1, read on the forward strand.
AGGAATAGATTCCTCTGCATCGGAACCCTCATATGTAGAGAGGGGCTGCATGTCTTCATAGTCAGATGCCTCGGATTCATCTGACTCTTGCTCAAACAAAACTACTGGAGACAGATCTCTTTTTTTCTTTTTGGGGCAGTGGCATTGCTTCCCCGAATCAGCATGATAAGGTCCTCTGCCATTTTAAGCATTTGTGACTGAGCAAGGGAGCAGGTGCTAGTCACTTTCTTGGGGGCAGTTTGAGGCCTGGGTCTAAGGAACTCTGTTGTTTTAGAAAGAAAGGTAGCCATGAAAGAAGGCGTCTGTTTATGTCTGGATTCGGTGCTGCGAAGGATTTCTTCAGAAGTCAGTGCCTGCACAGCGGCTCCAGACCCATCCAAGGTAGACATGACCACAGGATCCTTAGACGAAGAAAAGTTCTGTGGCATACTGGACTCTGAAAGGGTGTCAGTAGTGGCCTGTGAATTAACTGAAGCAGGCTTCTGGGGCTGCGCAAGGGCCTCACTGAGTTCCGGAGGACTGATGACCAGCTTGGTGGTAGTGTCATAGGAAGGTCTGGTCCTGTGCGGTTTGTTTCTGTCTTTATCTTTATGTTTTTTCGGAAGATCTGCTGTCGGATGGCTTACCAAAGCCATAACGGAATTCGAGGACTGTAATTGGAAATATCTGGCTACACTAAAGGCCCGACGACTAATAGTTCTGGCGTTAAACAAAGCACAGAACCGACAAAGAGGGACGTCGTTGTCTGGGCCTAGACAAGTGACGCAGTAAGAGTGGAAGTCCCGGTGTGGTATTTTCTTTCCACAGGCGAGACAATTATTAACTTTTTCTGAGATTGGTTAGTGCAAGAAAAAAGGATCCCCAACGGGGTACTTAGCTTTCGAAGACTTCAACTTCAATTCGGAAATGAAACTCAGGTAGCGGCTGAAAGGCACTCGTGCGAACTGCTTCTGCTTTGGGCTCCACAGCAAGAAAGACTGATGTAATGGTGTTGGCTGCCTTCCTTTATACCAATGATGACCTGATGTAATTTCTCAAGCGACAGCAACTGATGCAGAAATATTAAGTCTCTGGTATTCAGGCCGGCTAAGGGCTACCCTGGCAGGGATAACCCAAGTGTGATGACTGCAACAGTGAAGCACGAAGAACATTTATTGATCTTATGTAATGCTTTTATACTCTTTTTGCAAAGAGGGCATGGCTGCCTCAAAGTCTTTGGGTGGTGATGTGGGGGAAGAAGAAGGATTGGGAGGTGGAATGGCCTGTGGTAGGATTTTGTTGATAGCGGAGGGAGATACAAGGATGAGTTCTATCTGCTGTCTGATTCTTGACCCTGAGGGCCCACATACTTCCCCTTCTGATTAACTTGCCATTTTTTTAAATCAACCACTCCTGCATTTTGGCTGTTTACTTTTTCATGTCTTTAGTGAAAAGGCCTCAATCTTACTGAGGTAGCTGTGGCTGTACTGTGGTGCAGGGGAGTGAAACAAGTGAATATAAAAAGTTTACACACCCCTGTTAAATGCCAGGTTTTTGTGATATAGAAAAATAAGACCACAATAAATCATTTCAAAACATTTCCCACCTTTAATGTGACCTATAACCTGTACAATTCGATTGAAAAACAAGCAAGTCTGTTAGGTGAAAAAATATAAAAAATAAAAAACATACAATACACCGGTTGCATAAGTGTGCACACCTTTAAACTAATACTTTGTCGAAGCACATTTTGATTTAATTACACCATTCAGTCTTCTTGGGTACACACCTGCCATCAATTAACGAGACTGATTAACCACAAATAAAGTTAAGTTGTCCTAGTAGGATTTTCCTGACATTTACTCAGTTGCCTGAAACAGCAAAAGCCATGGTTCACAGACAGCTTACAAAGCATCAAAGGGATCTCATTGTTGAAAGGTATCAGTCAGGAGAAGGGTACAAAAAATTTTTCACAGCACTGGATATACCACGGGACACAGTGAAGACAGTCATCAAAAAGTGGAGAAACTATGGGACAATAGTGACTTTGCAAAGAACTGGATGTCCCTCCAAAATTGATGAAAAGGCAAGACGAAAACTGGTCAGGGAGGCTGCCAAGAGACCTTCAGTAATATTGAAGGAGCTGCAGGAATTTCTGGCAAGTACTGGTTGTGTGCAACATGTGACAACAACCTCCCATATTCTCCATATTTCTGGATTATGGGGTAGGGTTGCAAGACGGAAGCCTTTTCTTACACAGAAAAACATCCAGGCCCGGCTAAAATTTGCAAAACAATATATCAAGTCTCCCAAAAGCACGTGGGAAAATGTGCTATGGTCTGATGACCAGGGCTGAACTTTTTGGCCACAATTCCAAAAGGTACACTTGGCACAAAAACAAGACTTCGCATCACCAAAAGAACACCATCCCCATGGTGAAGCATGCTGTTGGCAGTATCATGCTTTGGGGTTGCTTTTCTTCAGCTGGAACTGGGGCTTTAGTCAAGGTGGACAGAATTATGGACAGTTCCAAATACCAGTCACTTTTAGCCCAAAATCTTCGGGCATCTGCTAGAAAGTTGAAGTCGAAGAGGAATTTCACCTTTCAACACGACAATGACCACAAGCATACATCCAAATCAAAAAAGAATGGCTTCACCAGAAGAAAATTATAGTTTTGGAATGACCCAGCCAGAGCCTAGACCTATATCCTATAGAAATTCTGTGGGGCGTTCTGAAGAGGGCTGTGCACAAGAGATGCCCTCACAATCTGACAGATTTGGAGTGCTTCTGCAAGGAAGAGTGGGCAAATATTGCCAAGTCAAGATGTGCCATGCTAACAGACTCCTATACAAGAAGACTGAATGCTGTGATTAAATCAAAAGGTGCTTCAACAAAGTATTAGTTTAAGGGTGAGCACACACAACAAAGTATTAGTTTAATGGTGTGCACACTTATGCAGCCAGCTTATTGTACATTTTTTTTATATTTTTTCCCCTAACAGATTTGTTTGTTTTTCAATTGAATTGTATAGGTTATAGGTCACATTAAAGGTGGGAAACGTTCTGAAATGATTTATTGTGGTCTCATTTTTTTTTATATCACAAAAACCTGGCATTTTAACAGGGGTGTGTAAATTTTTTATATCCTCTGCATGTGTTTAGCAGTTTATGTCTCTGAAGGCCAGGGTAGCAGATGAATAAACCTTCCCAATCAAGTTGAATATTTTACCTTCCATGTCACTGGAAAGTAGATTCTTGACCAGAACCCCATTCGACCACTTGCTGGCAACCAGATGTACCACAGTGTGTTTAACAGCAGGCTTTTTATGGGAACTTGTAGGAATCCAAAACCCTGTAGAAGTGAAAGGCTTCCTGAAAGGTGGAGTTTGAGAGCCATGTGGCTGAGATGCACTGCCAAATTCATACTGTAACTCCTCGGTGAATGGAGGCATGACATGGCTTCTGCACAACTGTGGGGGGTGCATAGTTTCTACCGCTAATCTTATTTCAGTCCTCCTTCCCCACAGCCTATATTGACTATTGCAATATTAGAGAAAGATCAGGGCAACTGATACGTTAAGAGAGACAATATATTAACAGCGACAAGCCCGATTAAGTACTGAAAGTTGTTAAGGAGAAATAAAAAGTGCTGTAGTGAACTTATCCATATAACCTCCCTTGTACTAATCACTGCCCAGTATCCACAGTTAATAATTTAAGTTAAGCGCAACTGTGAAAGCTAACCATTAGGCCATCTAGATTTCTACACTGAAAATAATGCTACTATAAGAAAAGTCTGAAAAATTACCCAATAACAGACTTGTTTTTTGAGAAGTTTTCTTCTGCTGTGGCTCTTACTGCTCCATTCGCCCTCGTTCCACTCAGGCTGTCTCCACTCAACTATCCTACCCCAACTCCCACCCACCCGCACTTCATCTAAACGTATAGTTAAATGGTAAACATACCTCTTATCATACTACATAATCACAACATCCAATCTACCCAATCACCAATTCCAATCTCAATAAGACTAACATCATACAATAGTGTAATAGATTAACCCTTCTGTATAGAAACTTCCTCATCCATTAACTTGTCCCTCCCCTCTCACACAGACATATATCTCTCTACCCATAGCACAGCAACAATGTTACTCATACACACATCACTACATAGCCTACTCATTACAATCTACCTTAGTACCTGCTTCCACAAACAGCATGTTTTATATATATATATCTATATATATATATATATATATATATATATATATATATATATATATATATATATATACTTTCCAACAAAACCAATCAGCACCACAACAAACACCAGTTCCACAAAAATTGTAATACCGCCACACCTATATAATAACTCCTACACAGAACTTTTTTTCAGTTAAATACACTCACACACAAGTAACTTCATATCTATTATGAAAATACACTACACAACTACCCAAACTCTCACAACTATTTCAATTATAATTATCTCTACTTAAGGACCTTCTAATTATAAACATGAATCTAAGGAGCAGTCTAAACAATGTCCATGAATTTCATGCTACCCTCACCCTATACTCCCCACATATAGCAGTACTAACCAAAACCTGGCTAAAACCCCATATTAAAGATAGTGAAATTATAACCCAAGGATTCAATATCCACAGACTTGACAGGTCCCATAAGCATAGTGGCGGCATAGCCATTATGTACAGAGGCACACTTAAGCTAGAACACACAGAAAACAACCACCACAGATCTTACAAATTCAGAAATATTAGTCTCCTGCCTCCAGCTAAACCCTCATAAAAGCATTGTCATTATTGCACCATACATCCCCCCGGTAATAACACCTCCATAATTGAAAACCTTCTTTGTTGGGCTGCATCCACATTTAACCATGTATTAATTATAATAGAAGATTTCAACTTGGATTGGTTCACCTGCTGCTTTGATAATACAACCACCTTTATTAACCTCTACGGTTTCTCTCAAGTAATCCACTCCCCAACCAGAACTGACAAACATAGTAACAAGCATTCCATCCTAGATTTGACATGTCACCACACTGGCTGCCTCCCAGACATTCTTAGTGACCATATGCCCACCTATCTCCTTAAGCACAGAATATGCCCTCCTAAAAACATCACATATAAACGTATCAACAACAAAATACATTTCTCCCCTGAAATCTTCAATTCCCTCCTATGTGACTGGACCCCTCTAAAACACCTCAACTTAGATTCTTCAGTCCAATACTTCAATAATGAATTCCTTGACATCTTAAACAGTCTGGCATCCCTTAGGAAAATATGAGTAAAATCAAAACCAATTCCATGGCTAACAAAAGGCACCAAACTACTAATGAAATAATGAGATAAAGCTTGGGCACACTATCAAGAAACCAAAAGCCAAACTTCCCTTTTAGATTATCGACAGTTAAGAAGCTTAGCCAAAAACACAAATCAAAAATAAAAAAATTATACCATACAACAATCCAACAAAAACATCACAACAACCCTCAAACATTTGGGGACCCATAAAACAACTCTTAAACCCAAGACACTGTTCAACCCCAATCACTACCTCCTTAGTTGCCCAATTTAACTCACACTTCAACTTCATTCTGGCCCTAGTAAAAAATGACATAAATACTCCATGACATAAATACTCCATTAGTTGTTCCCATTGTTTCTACTTCTCACCTCAATTCTTTTTCAAAGTCAAAATAAACTTTATTGTCATTTAGACCCACACACGAGTGCAGACTAAACTAACTTTTGCTGCTTAGAGCTCAATGTGCAGACCAAAAACACATATACAAAAAAAAAAAAAAAAATATATATATATATATATATATATATATATATATATATATATATATATATAAATATAAAAACAGAACTACAGACTCTATATATGACATTAACAAAAAAGCAGAACTACAGACTATATATATGACATTAACATGACACTAGGACATAATTACAATTTTGTATGTCTAGCTATAGCAGCACTTAGTATAGCATAGTGGATATTGCACTTGGAGGCCTTAAGCAGTGGTAGACTAGAGACCATTTTGTCCATTTCACAGAATGTAGCTTGTATTTCAAGTTATTGTACAAAAAGTAAAAGTAATAAGCATTCAGTGAGCTATAGAGTAAATTAGACCAATACAAACTAATACCATAAAAAACTTCTATACAAACTAAAACCTACATCACTCATTGCTGACCTACTGCCTAATGAATTTCTTAGACTGGCAGCAGACACAGTCTCGTAACCAGTCTCTCTAGTAATTAACTGTTCCATTTCTAAGCAATATATCCCCAAGCTTTGGAAAATCTCCTATGTCATCTCTTTGCATAAAGGAGGCTCCTCAACAGAGTTCTCAAACTATAGATTAATTGCTATACCCCCCCAGCCAAAATTCTCAAAAAATGTATACACTCATAACTCCTGCCCTACCTGTTAAACAGCCTTCTTTCAATTCCCAACATGGTTTGAGAGCAAAATACAGTACCACAACTGCTCTAATAAGCTTTACAGACACCATCAACTAGCTCAGAAATAATGACAAATTCGTATTATCCATATTCCTTGACATGTCTAAGGCTTTTGATACAGTATTTCATCAAAAACTACTCAACGGACTAGCCTCCTTAAACCTCTCCCTACCAGCCCTCTCATGGTTTTACAACTACTTGTCTGAATGCCAACAAGCAGTCAAGTGGCAAAATGAGATCTCAACTCTATTACCAGTCTCAGTTGGTGTCCCACAAGGCTCAATTCTTGGTCAACATTTTCACCAACAAATTCTGTACCACCACCCACCTAACCACCATCGTACAATATGCAGATGACTTCTCCCTCATTTGCTCAGTTCCCTCCCTTCCTGAGTTCCTAGAAAGAACCCAAAAATCTTTTATAGACAGAACAATATATCTATGATAACCAACTTACACTCAACCCAAACAAAACAAACTAATGTTCTTCTCAAATAACAAATCTGATCAACTCCCCCTTTTACCATCTACTCCTCTATTATATACCAAAACTGAACCTGCTGATCACACCAAACCTCTAGGCATCAGAATCAACAACTCCCTAAAATTCGACAGACACTTAGCCCTATCTATTAAAAAGGTCAAACTTGGCTCACAGTATTGAGCCAATCCATTCCTTACACCACCAGATATACTATAGCCAGGACACATCTACTCGCCTTCCTTCTTTACACTTCTCCCATTTTCATAAATCTTACAAAATCAGATCTAAACAAATTAGAAGCATGCTACAATAAAATCACCAGATTTGGTACAAACCACTATTACAGATCACATCACTACTGTGCTCTTCACCAACTACAATGGATCAAACTACCAAATCTTCTATCCTTTAACCATCTTACTATTGCCCACACCATTATTCACCAACAAGACAACTGTCTTGCACTCAAAAACTTAGTTCAAACTTACTCTGTTGATCCCTGCGTTCATCCGGCAAACTACTACTGAAAGTCACTAAAGCAGACAATAGTTTCAGAGACTCTGTTCTCTAGCCAAATATTCAGGACCTGGAACTCCATTTACTAGCACATACTAAATACTGCTAACTCATCCAAATTTAAACTGCTCCTTAAGGTACACCTAACCAATAAGTGGCTGCACAACCCCAGGATGACCATACTTTGATATCTATAGCACCACACTGTTCCTTTTTTCCATCATTGTAATCCAGTCCTTTTTCTTTACACTACACATATTTACATATAATGCAATTTAATTAAGTATTATATAGATGAAACACTCTGCTCTGTGCACAATCTCCTTTGTGATTTCATACATGCCTATTCAAATTACCATTGTTTGTATCTGCATTTCTTTTTCTTTCATCATTTATGTTAACATTTACTGGAACTTTATATATTTTAATTTTGTTGCTTTTGTAACTAATACTAGTATAAGTGATTTTTTTATATAATTTTATTGTATAATGGAGCTTTTCTCTCTGGGCCTCCTCTGAAATTGGGCTCTTGGCCCAGCTGGACACTCCTGGTAACAAATGTTAAATAAATAAATAATAGTTTTGGCACTGGTAACCCCAGAAGCTATCTGCATCTCTTCTAGACAGTAAAGAGCTGTTTAGATTCCCATTTAAAATGATTCTTCATCCCAATGAAGGCACCACGAAATGGTGAAGCAAAGAACAGGGTGGCCTCAGTCTCTAAACCATAGCTGAGGTGGTAAGATATTTGGGACATGTATACCAGCTCCTCCATGTCAGAATCACAGGAATCAGAGACCTCAAAGGGGCAAGATTCTCTTTTCCTCTTCTGCACAGGAAAAGCTGACACTGAAGGTTGATCTGGAAATGTTGCAAGTTTTTAGTAATAAGACAAAATACTGTCCTAACTTCAATAGATATTGCACAAGTAGGAAACAAGATGGTGGGCATTCCAGATTTGGATGACTTAGTCTAGCTTCTCAAGACTGTGACAACAGATGCCTCGCAACATGGGTGGATGGCCTGGATCTCTACTTTGTTTCTGGGGGATGTCATTATGGACAATGACAAAGTGAATATCATCCTCACCTTCTTTAATCATAAAACAGTGTCAAAACCAGAGACCAGTGGGAAGGGGATTAGACTGCCCAGTGATGGCATGGCTTCTCCTCAGGAGATCATCTTGTCATCTAACAACATGGTATCTTCCAAACAGGCAATTCCAAAGGCCAAAGGCCTTAGACAAAGTAGGCATAGGAGTTATAGGCATGTGAAAATCAAGTTTAGCTGGACTTCAGACTCTGATCGAAGGTCTACACCCCCTGATACTTCTCTTAATGGCACTTCTCAACAGCCTTGTGCTTTTTTCAGAGGGGCATAGATGGAATATCTAGTCAATGCCATGGTAGGTGTCAAGAAAACATCTAGCTTTTTCTTGTTCTTATTAGAGAGATTTAGCTCTCTGTTGTATGGCCTTTTATTGAAACCCATCTAACCTGATCTCCCTGCTCTATTTCTCACCTGATAACTCTACATAGACTGGACTGACTCACTAATAATTTTAAAATGGGTGGAATAAAAAAATAGAGGGTCTTTACATCTGCACAGTGGGCAGTCTGGCAGGTACAAGATCTGCCAGTTAAGCTGTACAAGCCATTAGATTTCATAGCCAGAACTTAGGAGGGCACACAACTGCCACAGAAAAGGAAATTTGAGGATACAAGCAGAAAATACAGCAATGTATCCTATGAACTATAATTTTAGAAACCGCCATTAATACTTAAGCATCACAGTCAAACAAGAATTCAGTATTGCTTCAGTAGCACAAGAACATTTTAATCAGGTAGCAAAAACTGGAAGAATTCGAAAAAAGGCAAAGGGAAAATAACCTTCAGCATTACCCAAAGATATGAAGATGGTTAATCTCTATGAATTCCACAGCCTATAGAATGCTACACGTATCAGCAGAAGGGAGATTTTTTTCATTAGCAGCTCACAAAATGTGTTTATATCGCGACTGCTCTGGGAAGATAAAGAGGAGACAGGAGTTTGCTTATATATCTAACCTACATTAGAAAAAAATCCATAACCTCATACTCCAGGTATCCTGCAGAATTAATAACATGCTAGTATGGCACGCAGCTTCCCCTTTGGAATGCCAGAAGAAAAGTTGAAGTCCTCAAAGTATAATATACAGCTGTAGTCAGTTCCAAATGAATATGAGAATATATACAGGGTAGAAACAATGATGAGAGACACAGACAGATCTAAATAGTTTAGTCAGCAGTCATACTAACACCTATGGGAACTCCTATCTCTGAAATCCAGTATCATCAGTCTACAAAATATGAATTCCATATCTGGAAACATGCAATGTTGCTCCCACCAGATGAAACACTGACAATCCAAATAAAAAAGACATTTGAAACTGATTTCTGAACAATCTCCAGAGGACATGCTCATAGCAGAGATGTAGAATACAGACGAGGGAAATCAGTAAGGGGCAAAAAACCTCATAGGCTCACTTATAAACAAGGTAGACTCAAACGGGCTTGTGAGAATGAAGCTTTCTTGATGAAAATATTACTAATATTGATTGTTACTCATTAGTATTATTCTTACTATTATTGGTAATATCATATATACTATTGTATATTACTTGCATTTATTATTTTTTCTTTTATGTACTGCTATACATTAACCTTGATAATCTCCTTACACAGAATTTGGAAGAATATAACTATTTGCAGGGAAAATCCCAGTTTAGTTACTTTTCCTTACAGAAAACAAGGGCCTCTTGGCTATCTCTACTGGTGTCTGTTTTCAGCTCAAATACAATGGACTCCAAATGGTACCACTGAGATGAAATTACATCTTAACATTCTTCTTCTCTATGGTATTATAGCATCAAAAGGTCAAAAAAGTAATAAACTCAAGAGGATGTTGGTAAAAAAACTAATGTATACAAGTCAAATTCATTCTCATTCCTCCCTCCAAAACATACTTTCATTAACAATTAACAAACCTGGCAAAGAAAATCGTAGCCTGCAGGAAAATCGTAGCCTGCAGTAGCGTAGCTAATGCACGGCAGAAGAGCAACTGCCCTGGGCATACAGTATAGGGAATGCAATCAGCTGATCCCAATCTCTAATCCAATACTCGCTTTTAAAAGGTGATATTGGATTTGTGGTCAAACCTGAGTGCTGTAGCACTCTGTATGTGGTCTAAACTGTAGCAAGCAGTTTGCTTCAGTTTAAAAGTTAAAAAGTCTAACTAAAAACTAAGCAGTGTAGCACTCCATGCAGGCAGGGTATAAACTGTAGCAAGTGCTTGCTACATTTGTAGCACGCAGTTTGCTGCAATTTATAAAGAAGATTTTTTTTTTTTAAACTAAAACATGAGTGCTGTAGTGCTCTGGCTAGGCAAGGTATAAAAATGTTGCAGTTGTTTGCTGCAGTTTAAAAGACAAAATTATTTTTTTAAATAAAATATGTTGAAGGGAGGATGGGTGCAGGGCACAAAAATGGGACTGAATGGCTGGAGCAGGAGGGAGGGTGGTGCGTGTCACGCATCTAGCAACCTGTAGTGATCAGCTTAATACAGTGAAGTGCTTTTCCTGCTCTTCACTTGAAGAGCTGAGGGGGTGGTGCTTAGGGGGTGGTGCACTGGTTCATAGTACCATCCCAGAGGGTTGGTTGAACATGCTATGCTTCCTGTAGCCCGCATGAGACTAAAAAGAGGGACAAGACTTTGAGATGGTCTACATCATTTTTATTTATAACCTTTATTTTCTTCATAAGAAAGCATTGTTGACATTCGGGTTGTGTCAAATGTTTGGACGGGCACATAATGAAAGGGGCATTACACTCAATGATCAGCCTGAGAAGTGCAGAATACAGTGGAATAATCACATCCATGGACCACCATACCCTTAGTAATAAGATGTACAATCAAAAAGCATTTTCATACAACAGTGGATATATGGTGATCAAAGGACAGCTCTTTGTCTACATAGGATTCCAAGTTCCTAACTTCTTGTTGTCAATGTGAAAATTACAAGGGACTTCCTGCTTGCTGAGAGATCCTATTGTACATTTCTTAGCATTTAGTTTTAGTCAAGGGTTTTGACAGTAGGTTAGGAAAGTCCCTCTTGGAGGATCTTGATGTCCCCAGATGAGTTTATTATGCCACCAAGTTTACAGTAGCTCTGACCTCCAAGAAATAAATGCCAAAGAGAAGGGCCAAAAATACTGAATCCTGGGATACACCTCTGGTGACAGGTCTTTAGGAGAAGGCAGAGCTACCTACTTTTATTTCCTGGGTTCTATGTATGAGCCCATTTGCTATCCAATGATTTACATACAGATTTACATTTAGCTGGGATAGTTTATCTATGATACCTGAGTGGGGGATGGTGCTGAATGCCTTTGGAAGGTCTAGATGATATTACAATATAAGTGGTTGCAATTGTATATTTTTAATTTATTCTTCCCCTTCCCAAATGCCATGTTATTTTTCTTTTGGCTTTCCCCAGTTAGGGGTTGCCACAGCAGAACTCCAGTCTGTAATGATTGGCAGTCAGTTTTATGGTGCCGAGGTGCCAGCCCGACGCCCAACCTTCAACGAAGGCACGTCCATTCACTCATGTCTTTCGAACGCCACTCGACTGCGGGGAGGACATGCAGACTCCACACAGAAGGCGCTCCAGTCGAGAATCGAACGGGAGAACCTCTTGCTGTGAGGCGACAACACTACCGCTGCACCACTGCAGCCCCTTCCCAAATGCCATATCTTCACAAAATATTACAGTACATTGACCAACCCTCTACTTCAGGTTCATTTGTCTACTCAGAATGGCAATACTTAAAAATACTGCTTATGTTTACGTCATCAGTCATTTTTGCAGTGATGTTCTCAGATTTCTGTTCATTATCATGTTTTAACTCATTACAGCTGAGTGCACCTCCAGGTGTTTTTGCAGTTATCTCCTACTGCGCCTCTAGGCGTCAAATATTGCTTGTTCATATTTGCATTAATAATTCCAAAACCATACTACATACAAGGTATCAGAATATTTTATCTTGAAGCATACATGATGGCAAACACAATTGTGTTGCTATTTGACCTCTGTCAATGAGTATTTCTTAGAACTGTTAGGTGATAACTTAATTTTTTAAAGGCTCAAAACACACCCACTGGGAGTTAAAGGTACACACTCAAAACAGCTGTACTGGAGGGAATGCGTTAAACATGATGTGATGAGCATTTCTTCTTCGGCTACAAAATAATGCATAAATTAAGACTTTTTGCAAACAGAAAAAATTGTAAACTGCAGGGACTCCTCAATTACCCCTGTGTGAATGCTATTGCTTTCTTTTGCATTCTAGTCTTAGCTACCTTCTGACACTACATAGCAACAGCATTGTGAATGCCGAAAGGTTTGTTAAGTTTACAAATCCAAGGAAGGAAGGAATGCATGGTAAATGACAGCATAGAGAAAACAGTTGTCTTTTACAAGCTCTCAGAAGGTCATTATGTTTACGTTCCCACTGGAACAGGACAGAAGGAAAGGCTATAAGTACTTAGCTATGTGGTTCTTTCCTGAACTAAAACATCTAATATGCTATAACAGCCAGAGATACAAATTTCAAAAGAAGGTATCACAGGTCCTCTGGAAGTTAGTGTAGAGAACTAAAGCTCTGACTTGTTAATGAACCGCTTCCTATGCCAAAAATGCAGGTTTTGAATCTTTTCACCTTCATTTACCTTCTGTGTGATCTAAAGCAAGTCACTTTGGGTTAGCCTCCTTAATGGTCTCCTGGACTGCCTGCCTAGTGAATAACTATGAACCTATTTCATCCAGACTGTACAAGCTGTGCATTAAGGAAGCTGAACAGTATGAAAATTACTCAGAAGAAGAGAAACCATTAGTTGCAAGTTGTAGTGTAGGGGATGATTTTATATGGAAGAAAATGCACTCTGGGAAGAGAACATATGTCTATAATGAACTTCTTATATCATCCCAGACATCCAGAAAAAAAATCTATTTCTCTTTAGTGTTCCCATTCTCAAAAATTACCTCTCATCTCTTTTTGTGAGTACAGGTCTGTGTCAGTTGTGTTCCAACATAAAGGCAATAATGGCTCAAATCTTTGACTTGTCCATAAAAATGGTATTACACTTATGAAACTATCTGTCTTTAGAAAGAGTCACTCAGTCTTAACAGTCTTCTGGCTTTTATAATATACTTTTTGTGACGCACGTGCCCTGGCCCAGCAATCAAGGAGCCTCAATCCTTACCACTAACACCAGTGAGGGGCGTCCATACAGGGAAAGGATAATAAATACACACACAGTAAGGTGCAATTTCCCTTAAGAGCACACAGACATCACAGTCAGTCTGGGGCTGGTTTCTCCCTTTCTCTCCAGGTCCCCAATAAGACTCCCCACTGGCACAGCTCTAGTGTCCAGATCTCAGCCTAGTGGGCAAGCTAAAACCTTCAGCACCCATTCTGTCCAATCAGTGCTTCATGTCCCTGCCCAGGTAGCTGGCACACACACAAACACACACACACACAGAGATAAGAGTTACATACAACCACACAGACAATCCTGGGGAAGGCTAGCACAGGTTCGGTACAAATCACTGCCACCACCCAGCTAATATCTAGCAGCTACTCAAAGGTTCTTAAAAAGGTGTCCAATTATTACTGTGCAATATTATTATCCAAATGGTAAGTGCAACTTAACAGTCAAGACTTATTTGGAGTGACTTGGTACAGCATCACTATATACACGCAATGTACTCTTAGAGCTTAAATTATCACAAAACAGCCACAGTTGAAAGGTTTAATAATAAATATTTGGGTGGGAGGGTGGCCTAATGGTTAAGGTGTTTGCCTTACAAACATAAGGTGCAGGGTTTGAGTCTCACAAGAGATAATTGGCTAGGCTTAAAAATGGCTCGCAAGGGCAGTTAGCTTAGTACTAACCTATGAACCTATAATAAAAACACAACACAATACTTCTTACTACACAGTGCTAGACAAGAGTTCAGAGATCACAGAGAAATACTTAAAATAATACAGTAAAAAAGTAATGACATCACAGAAAAAAACACAGTCTAATCTTCCTAATTCCTAGCTATATCTAAGAGAAAACACAATTCTAAATAACTTACATATAGAAAGAGGCAGTGTTGGTGATGTTGAATGTTCAAAAGACAAAATGCTCTGAGCTCTCTGATTCTCCCTCTTTAAATTGATAATACAAAGCTGCTTTATATGACATCATTCTTCACACTTCTCTGGTGTTCCCAGGCTAACAGAAACTACATTTACATTCTTTACACTGGGTCAGAAACCAGAGCAATAAAGGAGATGCATACATTCAAATTCTAGCCATTAACTCCAGTCTTAAAACAATAGGCAGGATGCCTCCCTCTAAACATATCGGCTCCGAATTTTAACATCAAAGACAGTCATGAAATACTTGACTTAGCTTTCTTACAGCAGAGTGCACTGTTGTTACATTTTTGCAGTTCAATATGCAATGCAGTCTTTTCACATTTAAGAGAACAAGCCTGTGGCTTACATTAATATTTACAAATGACAGAATTATCTACAGAATTCTATCTGGCTAGGCTGGTATCCTTCACCTACCTTTACACATCTCCCCCCGAAGAACTCAAGCTAGTTTTTCTAGTGACCCTTGAGAAATGCTACTTGAGAGAGGTAGGTCTGTCTGAGTATACCTTGCCCCATTACCTGTATTGACAGCCCATCTGCATTAGCATTGCTAATCCCACTGTGGTGCTGCACTGACATATCACATTTCATCTTAGCAACTTGGTATTTTGCTGGCTGGCTCTGCTCTTCCTTGTCAGGTCTGTGAGGGGAGCAGCAATGGCACTATAACTGAGGACAAACTTACGAATGCCCTCAACTGCTTTTTGTAACAGGGACTGCTGGACACTTGAATTAACCCTAGTTCCAACATCTCCTGTATCTCCTCCCTCAGAGTCTGTTTGACTCTCTCAGGCACCCTATAAGGGGCCTGCCCAATAGGCCTTTGAGGTCCTGTATCCACCTGGTGCTGCACCAGGTGGATGCACCATGGTCTCCCAGTGAACATGTCCTCAAACTCTTGTACCACTGCTCAGATTTCTGGAACCTGGGTAGGAGATAGCTGCTGGAACATTGCTACCCCTTCCACTGAGGTGTCAGACCGAGACTCACTGCGGAGATCAATCACCAGATCTCCCTCAGACTCCTCCTGCAATCCACTGCAAATGCTCAGCACAAGGGCCTCCCTATCATGGTAAGGTTTCATCATGTCAACATGGTACAATTTGTGCCCCTGCCGTCTGCCTAGCAGTTCCACACGTAGTTAACATCACTTACCTTTCTTACCACCTTTAGGGTCCCTCCCAAGCTGCTTGTAGCTTGTTGTGTCTGACAGGAATAAGAATCATTACCTGCTGCCCCACAGCATACTCTCTAGCTTGAACATTCCTGTCATACCACACCTTTTTCTGTTGTTGGGCTTCTGCCGGATTCTCCTGGGCCAAGCCCATGAGTTCCCCAAGCCTTGTCCTGAGGTTTAGGACATATGCCACAACAGACTCCTTGAGAGGTTCACACTCACCTTCCTACTCATCTCAAATTAAATCTAGAGGCCCCCTCACCCTATGCCCATACAACTCAAAGGATGAAAACCTGTGGATTCCTGGGGAACATCTCTGTAAGTAAACAACTCCCTCTTGAACTGGTCTGCAAATGCCCATAGCATGGACTTGATTGTAGAGTTTAACCTCTCAACAAGACCATTAGTCTGGGGGTGGTATGGGGTGGTCTTCATGTGCTTTATCCCACAGTACTTCCACAGACAAGCCAGCAGGTCTAACATGAAACTGGCACCTCTGTCAGTCAGTATTTCTTTTGGGAAAAATACCCTGCTGAAAATAAATCTCAAACAAAGCATTTGCCACCTTTTCTGCCTCAATGGAGGACAGAGCCACTGCCTTAGGGTATCATGTAGCATAATCCACTACCACTAGGATATACTTTTTCCCTGTGGAAATTGGGGTACTCAGAGGCCCCACAATATCCATAACGACCCTTTGAAATGGCTCCTCAATCACAGGCAAAGGCATCAAAGGAGCACTCCCTTTGTCTCCTGCCTTGCCTACCTTTTGGCACTGCTCACAGGTCCTGCAGTACCCTGTTACATCTCTGGAAATGCTAGGCCAATAGAAGTTCTGCATAATGTCTCTTTGTACATGTTATGCTCATATGACCTGCAAAGGGAATATCATGGGCTATGGCTAGAAGTGCCAGACGGTAGGCTCTAGGCACTACCAACTACTGTACTCTCTCACCTTCTAGCCCTCCCTCAGGGGTCCACTCTCTATACAGTAACCCTTTGTCCCAGCATACAGATCCCCCCTTCCCTTGAGAATCAGGTGCCTCATTAGCTACCTGTCTCAGGCCTTGCAATGTAGGGTCTGAGAGCTGAGCCCGTCTCAACTCTCTCTCTGTAACCCTTCCCAGCTCCCCTTCCACAGGAAGTCTGGAATCCTCTGACAGTGGTGCCTCACTGTCAGCCTGGGTACTACTACTCACCTCTACCTTTGCAGTCACTCTGTCCAAGGGAACATGAGTACCCAAAAGCAGCTGTGGCTCACCTTCAGTCTCACTGCTATAGAATATCTCCCGTTCCTGAAGTAACCACCTCACCAGTCCTGGCTGCAAGTATGCAGTCTGTCTGGGTCTCCCCCAGGCTACCAGACCCACATGCTTGTCTCCTAGCCTGACTGTATGTAACTGCATAAGCACATGGTACTGCCTCATCAAAATCCTTCCCTATCAGGACATTTTCAGGATGGTAGTTCAGTACCCCTGTTGTCTCAAGACAACCTACTATTAGCATTTTGTCTTCCCCATTTACTGGCTCTCTCACCTTTTGCTCCCCACCTTGCCTCTGTGGACATGTGTATGCCACATGGCCCCACTGGTTGCATTCAAAACATTTACCCTAGTTCCTGGACATGTACCTGGACTAGTGGCTTCCCCTGCTACTGACAGATTCTGTTGGGGCAGTCTGTGCTGCCCACCATGGGTTCCTTTAGACCCATAAGCTGTACCGGGGATCCCTTTCCTGTGCAGGGATGCTTGCTTGCTTGCTAGGTATAGGTCTCCCTTCTTCCCCAATCCATCAGAAGTACTACATTGTCTATCAGCTAATCAGATCCTCATGTCCTCAGGCAAAGTGCTAAGGGCTTGTTCCTTCACCAAAATATTTGCCAGGCCTTCAAAAGTGGTGACCTGACATCCACTCTCCCACCTATAAAAATAAGTGCTCAGTTCAGCAACATATTCACACACACTTTCATCTGCCTTGTGTCTATGCTCACAAAAATGTTCCTATACGTTTCAGGTGTTAGCTTAAAACATTCTAACAAGTGGTTTTTAACAGCCGTATAATCAAAATATTCACAATCAGCAAGTTTAGACAACACAGTTACAGCTTTACCATGGAGTAAGGGGGTCAGGAACCATACCCAGAGCCTTTGGTTACCATCATACTGTTTACATACTCTCTCAAACATATGAATGAAACTATCAAAATTATTCCCATCTTTAAACTGCGGAAGAAATTTACTGACCTTTTGTGCTTCTGGGGTCCAGTTACTCCCTTTCCCATTACCTCCATGACTCTGGTGAAGAGTCAGCATCTCCCTCTCATACTGCCTCTGCCTCTCCTTTTCCTCAACTTCCAGGTATAGCAGTTTTTCATTCTCCTCAGTCTGCAGACATCTCAGTCTCTCAGCTGCTTCTATTTCCAAATGCCTGGCTTCCACCTCAAGTCTCTTTAGCTCCAGATGGATTTTTAAGTCCTCTGCAGAAAGGTTGAGCTCTCTATTTTCTGAGGGTGGTATCTCCATTGCCAGTCTGATCATCCTCCTGGTTGCTGTTTTCTGATGCAGCTGTGACCAAAGCTGCAATCATGTCTGCCTTAGTCAGGTTTCCATTCTCCAGTCCCCTAGCCTGGCACATTTCAGCCAGCTGGCTCCTTGTCAGCTTTCCGTACTCCTCTGCTGACATGCTGCTTGCTCTCCCTGACTAAGTTATCAAAAGAAATAAAACAACTGTGATCTGAACTCAGAGTATTCACTGCGTGGCTGATTTAGAGTACAAAACACCTTCAGTGATCACTGTACACAAGCTACAGGAATTCGCTTTACCCACACCACTACAAGCCAATTATTATTTGCCAACCAATTAATACGTGGTGTGGATAGCCCACCACTGCCAAGCAATTCATATGTGATGCCCATGCCCTGGCCCAGCAATCAAGGAGCCTCAATTCTCACCACTAACACCAGTGAGGGGCATCCATATAGGAAAAGGATAATAAATACACACACAGTAAGGTACGATTTCCCTTAAGGGCACACAGAGATCACAGTCAGTCTGGGGCTGGTTTCTCCCTTTCTCTCCAGGTCCCCAATAAGACTTCCCACTGGCACAGTTATAGGTTCCAGATCTCTGTCCAACCAGTGCTTGGTGTCCTTGCCCAAGCAGCTGACACACACACACACACACACACACACACACACACACACACACACACACACACACACACACACACACTTTGAAATAAGAGTTATATACAACCACACAGACCCTCCTGGGGAAGGCTGGCACAGGTTCTCCAGCTGTGCCCCTTTAACACAGACTATACGGTAAAAATCACTGCCACCACCCAGCTAATATCTATCAGCTACTCAAAGGCCCCTTAAAAGGGTGCCAAATTATTACTGTGCAATATTACTATCCAAATGGTAAGTGCAACCTAACAGTCAAGACTTATTTGGAGTGACTTGGTACAGCATCACTATATACATACGATGTACTCTTACATCTTATATTATCTCTACAAAAAACAGCTACAGTTGAAAAGTTTAAAAATATTTAATAATAAATAATAAAAACACAAGACAATACTTCTTACTACACAGTGCTAGTCAAGAGTTCAGAGATCACAGAGAAATACTTAAAATAATACCGTAGAAAAGTTCTGACATCACAGAAAAACACTTAGTCTAATTTTCCTAATTTCTAACTATATCTAAGAGAAAACACAGTTCTAAATAACTTACGTACAGAAACAGGCAATGCTGATGATGTTGGATGTTCAAAAGACAAAATGCTCTGAGCTCTCTGACTCTCACTCTAAATTGATAAAACAGAGCTGCTTCACATGACATCATTCTTCACACTTCTCTGGTGTTCCCAGGCCAACAGAAACTACATTTACATTCTTTACACTGGGTCAGAAACCAGAGCAATAAAGGACATTTATAAATGCAAATTCTAGCCATTAACTCTGGTCTTAAAACAATAGGCAGGATGCCTCCCTTTGGACATATTGGCTCCAAATTTTAACATCAAAGAGTCATGAAATGATTGACTTAGCTTTCATACAGCAGAGTGCACTGTTGTTACATTTTTGCAGTTCAATAGCCAATGCAGTCTTTTCACATTTAAAGAACAAGCCTTTGGCTTACATTAATGTTTACAAATGACAGAATTACCTACAGAATTCTATCTGGCTAGGCTGGCAGCCTTCACCTATCTTCACACTTTTATTAAAGGCACGGATGGAGAGTTCTAATTGATGCACTCTTGATCTACTTATCCACACTGTCTCCTTTAGCACGAACCTTCACTTGGGTTTGCTATTGACTCTTACATATGACACCAATTATTTCTTCAGCTCTACTTTTTAAGAAAGGACTGCTGATTTTCTTTCTGTACTTAAGATGGTACCTTGTGGTGATCCTCAATGATCAGGGTTAAGTTTTGTTTTCCTTATATGCTAACTCCATCTCCATTAACCAGTCACTAAATTCAGTAATGATGCACTGATAACATGTTTCTTATCAGACAAGAACTGTGGGATTCATATAAAACAGCAAAATAAATAAATGAATGAATAAAAATAATAATGATGATAATAATAATAGTAATAATAATAATAACAATAATAATAATAATAATAATAATAATAATAATAAATCACTCAATCCAAACAATACTGCTTGGTACAGCAAAGAGACAGTTTCCATATACTCCAGCAGAGTCAAATAATTCTAGCAAAGGATACTAAGCAAAGAAACTGTCATCTTTATCAGTGTTTGTGGTCTCTGCAGGTACCCTGCTCAGTATCTAAAAAATAAAATGAGTCAACATGCCTGACTTTTCAGGAGTCCTAGATTTTTTACACTTAGAACTACACCAGTTTTTGGTAAGGGAATTTTAATGACATCAAGTAAGTGAAACCAAACATGTACAAGTTTTATAAAATCTGCGCTCCCCTTTAAAGTCACCATCAAAGTCTATAGGCTTAGCTTACCCTCACCTGATATGCAGCACCACTGCAATACTCTTCAACACATTAAATGGCTTCAAGTTAAACTTAAGGCTAACCCCTCTATTCTACTCCCATACATCAAAGTCCTAGGTCTGTATTGTTATCTCAGCTTCAACTCTTCTGTTATGATGTTATGAGTGGAGGAGCTCCCTGGTCAGCCTCAGTAAGAAGCTGAGATCCCTTATAAGATTCTCCAAAGCTAGCTACGAAAACAAAATTGCCACTAAATCCAAGGACAACCACAAAGCATTCTATAGCTATGTTATGAATCTAGATGGCAAAGGCACGAAAATTACAGAAGCAACTGATATTGCCAACATCCTGGTAGATTGGTTCAGTGATAACTTTACCCCCCTTTCACCCCCTAAAGGGCCCATATCTATACAGGAAGAATGCAGAGTCCCTGTAATCACAACTTCGCAGGTAAAAGCTGCACTCTCTAAAGCCAAAAACACAGCATCCATGGGACCGGACAACATCCCAGGCTGCGTTTTACATGAACTTCAAAACGAACTGGCTCCCCACTTAAGCACTATGTTCAATAATAGCCTCACATCAGGCTTTGTGCCCACTGAATGGCGCACAGCAACAGTTATCCCACTCCACAAAGGGGAAGCCACCACTGATCCCGGGAAATATCGACCTATTAGCCTGATAAAGTAACTACAAATTGAGTTCATATTATTTTGCAGTTGGACTCTCATACATATTGATATGGGTCCCCTTCCATACAGAAGAATATTGTTTGTGCATATTATGATGGCATCAGGAGAGACTGCAGATGTGAACATGCTTACAAAATGGGAGAATAGTTTAGTACTGAGAACATACCATTGAGGAACACCTGATTTGAAAGAACCTACTGAGGATATTTGGTAACCATTTTGGATGGCAGTCATGTAGTTGTGAAGGTAATTTAATGTCATCTTAATACTTTACAACTAAAACCTAGTCTAGTGGGTTTGCATGACATTAAATGATGGTTAATATTTTGAATGCCTTAAGATTTCCAACTTCCACATCTATGTAAATGTTGTTAGTTGTGGTAGAGAGGGAAGTTAAAGTATTATGCATGTTTCTAAATTCATGCTATGAGGTTGTAAGGATAACATTTTTGTCAATAAAGTACATAATTTATTTGTGTAGTATTGCCCCAAATATTTGTTTATTGGACATAAGATATAGATGGTATGGTAGTCATGAAGTGAACAATCAGAACATCTTTAAATTCTGAGCAAACTGTATCAGAGGTTAGTGAAAGGGTGTAGATGTGGGTTATAGGTTTTGGTATTTCCTCAGCTGACAGAATTAGTATAAAGAACTTCTTATCCAACTTCTTTTGAACTTTCTTGACTGTTTTACTGGGGATTCTTTAAAAGTAGAAGGTTAATAGGTCTTCTAATTAGGGGAAACTGGTATGTAGGGTATACTCTGGGAGTACAGAGGAAGTATTACCAGTACAATTAGGGTTTATGTTAGAGACAAAACCTTTGAATTTATTGGGTTTGTCCACTTAACAACACACCACTACAGTAATTACATGCTTCTCCTTAATAAAGACTTTGTTTGGTTTGTGTTTTGTTATTCTTGTGGGTATCCAAGTCATTAATGCATTTTCTTAACAATGTCCCAAAAGTGCCTTGGATTTGAGGCAATTGTTGCTTGCTTCTGAGGTAAGCAGATTCACCTGCTTTTATTAGCACCTTACATTTTTGCCTTGGATTTATGAATTTTTTGCACTCAGAGTGTTGGACTGAACATTCACATTTTATCTATGATACGTCACACTGTTTATAGGCTTGTTTTATGAAACGGGTTTTATTTATTTATTTTATTTTATTTACTCTTTGTTGACCAGCTTAGTACCACTAGGCCAATAACCTCTTTTCAGGAGAGACTCAAGGTGGTAACTCATAGTGATTAGGGGAAATATGGCCACGGCTCCTGGGAACATCCCGTACTTTACATCCACCTGATCTACCACCAACTCAGGAAGGTGGAGCCTTGATTTAACAAATAATCCAAAGGACAGCACATTCAGGAATGCAGCCTCCCATTATGCAGCACTGGAGTGTTAAGTTTTCATCCAATTATTTGGTGTGGAAATAGAACCCATAGACTTCTGCATGAAAGGTCAGTGTGCTACTTGTTGAGTTATCCAAAAGTTGGAACCTTTTTCATATTCAATGGTTAATGGAATCACTATATTGAGAACTTAGTTTAAATTTGAAATAAATATGTCTACAGAGCTTTTTAGGACTTCTTTCCTGACAGTGTGGAGTTGAGTCTATGTTATGGCATTGTGTTACAAGTGGTCCTCTTTGATTCTGGAAAGTTTCTGGAGTAGATCTTCTTGTGAGGTGATTACTACACCCAGCGATTACAGTATCTTACATACAGAGAGAGACACATAGTTATAAAATAACATGATTTACAGGCAGAAATGAGTGCAATGTGGAAGAAGGATACCCAGGCAGTTCCAACAGTAGTAGGAGCAATGGGTCAATGTGTCTCATAAAACATAATTTACAGTCATATTTAGATGCTACAGATACATATAGCGCAATTTAAATTGCAGAAGTCGTCAATTCTGGGCACACTGCAGGTGCTGCGACAAGCATTTTTGTCTAAATTCAAAGATTAAAACAATATTAATTTCACAAACTTTAATCATACTTTGACTTGGAATGGGGTCCATTCCCATCATGGTATTAGAAACCCAAAGGACTTTGGGAAATTAAACCAAGCAAAAACCCTATCACTGTGAATATATATAAAACTCTCCTGAATACAAAGAAATATGAAATGTATTGCAGCATTTTGTCACAGTTGTAAAACCTGCACTAAAAATTCTTGAGAATATGTGGATGCTTGTAGCAGTCAAATATTACTATAACAATTCAATTAGATACACACAGATAATGGCTGTAGTTAGTAAACTACATCAACTGATGTTTCTATAATGGTATTTTAGGAATGAACGATCTGTAAAAAAGTATGTGGACTTAGTTTTACAGAACACAAAAAGCATTCTGCTAATAATATATTCTAACAACATTCCAACACAGTAAAGTTAAGATGTTGTGTGTCAATGGAGGATGTTGCGCTCCCATACAATCCCTGCTTCTTAAATATGCTAATTTTCATACCAAGATCTATTTGGGAAATCATGACTATTTTACTTTCACTTTAATTAAGAAAATCACCTTTTAATCCAAGACTGTGTGTCCTTTGATTCAGTATAATTAATTAGCCACGGGAGTGGGGGAAGCCCCGGGAGTGGGGGAAACCCCCCAGAAAAAAACAGTTAACAAAAGTTTTACTTCATGGAAGATGTAAGGACAAAGAAAAGTACAGTTGTGTAAGCAAACTTACCATAAAATAAAGTTATGTACTCACCATAACATTCCATCTGTGTTGTCGATCTTCATTCATCAGATCAATAGGCATTCAAATGATCACTGCTGCCGTTACCTAAGGTATATGGAGTTCTGTCCTGCCAAGGATATAACAGCTGGGCAGCTTCCAAAGCTACAGTGCACCTTCTAAGCAGCTTGAGCTGAGCTGTCTAAATAGTCAGGTTTATGTGCCCAGCCCTTCAGAGCTTTAATGCCAGCTGAGAAAGGGAAGCTGAGCCCTGACAGGACATAGCTAGGAGTAAAAATATTTATAATGCTGGCAAAACAACTTACTCAAAAAACTAAGGGGAATGGAAAGAGGAAGGGAGCTGTTACTGCAGCAGTGATCGTTTGAATAGCTGCTTTTACGGTAAGTTTACTTACACAATTGTACTATGTTCATCATATTGGTCATTACTACAGTAGCCCAAGCCACATGGGTAGATCGCCCCCATATAACATTTGGGAGGTAGAAGAAGAATGGTCCAGGAACCCTTGCAGAATGGTCTTAGCAAAGCTTGATCAAGACCTAGAGAAGGAATTGACCTTGTAGCGCTTTGTAAAAATATATACAGATGACAAAGCTGCTGCTTCTACAACACTTCTAGACTCCATCCCATTCCAAAAAACAATGGGTGAAGCCACAGCCCTGACACAGTTTGCACTGACCATGCCTGAAATAGTTTTTTTGAGGTGAGAATGACAAAAGGTAATAACATGAAACAACCATTTGGTAATGGTCTGTTCTGACACACTGTCCCTTCTTTTTACCTTCACAAGAAATGAACAACTGATCCTAAGATCTGAAAGATTTTGTTCCACCAAGACAGTACCTGAGCTGTCTGAGGACATTCAAGGTATGAAGTATTATTTCCCCTACATTTTTAGGTTCAGGAAAGAAAATAGGGAAATGGACAGTTTGGCTTAAAGTAAACTTGGTACCATTTTAGGCATAAGTGAAGGATTAGTTTTCAAAAAAACCTTGTCTCTGTAGATAATGAAATAGGGTTAACTCAACATAAAAGCTTGCAACTCGGATACTTCTTTTGCAGAGGTCAGAGCAAGCAATCAAGTAAAGCAGTTTTCCATGAACCTCAAGACACCATAATGAGCTGGTTAGAATGGAGCAAGTGGTGCTTTTCTAACACAAAATTAAGATCCTGAGCAGGCGCCACTAGTGTTCTTGGAGGTCTCTTATGCAAAACCCCTTTCAAAATCATTTTCACATGACAATGTATTGAAAGAGGGTGATCCACAGGCACAGATGCTGAAATGGGTGAAAAAAACACTGATAGAGGAGTATAAAAGGTCACAGAATAGTAACTCACACAAATATTGTAAAATCAAAGCTCAAATATATA
The DNA here is from genome assembly GCF_019279795.1 of Protopterus annectens. Lineage (NCBI taxonomy): Eukaryota > Metazoa > Chordata > Ceratodontiformes > Protopteridae > Protopterus > Protopterus annectens. The sequence continues at coordinate 574,616,008 of NC_056745.1, forward strand.
TAGGCTCAGCACTGTCAACCTCTACATATTCCAAACCTTCTCATGCATTTTATGAAGAAAGAACCACAAATGACTTAGTCAGGTACTAACCAATCTAGGGGTTCTTTTTCTTCTTCCATCTCCCCAACAAAATATATCAACAGATACTTCATGCTGAATGTTTCCATCTCAAACATACCCAAGAATGGAGCGGTGGACAGCAGCAAAGACTCTAGATGTTGCCTTACAGGGGAAGTTTTATACATTAATCACTTTTGGTATCTACTATGGTGCACAGTATCCTGAAGATAGGAGAACACAGATCACAGACTGCATGTCGTGGCAGGACTAGTCACTTGATGGTGTAAAATATGGCTCTAGGTGACGCTTGACTAATGTTGCCAGAATGGGCATGGGTATTTGCCAGTGATAAGTGGGTTGAGGACCCGGCCTACTCTGACCAACGCCAAGGACCCATGCTAAACTGGGAGGGGTGTATGTGCCTCTGTTGATCAGTTTTTGCTGAACATAAAGCCCAGCAATTCTGGGTCAATAAGCTACTGGCTTGCTGGTGCACAGTTTACTAGCTTGGATTACCTGGGATAACTCTGCTGAGGGAAGGGGATTATAAAACCAATCAACCTGTCAAACATGAAGTAGGAATTGCCACACTCAATGTACATTCACTGACAGGAAGATGCTCTGAAATAGATGATATAATAGTAAGGAGTAGGCTGGAGATCCTACACATCCATGAGACAAGATAGAAGGGCAGTGCAGCAAAGTCACTAGGCTTGGGATCCAGAGTGTACTACTCGGGAGGAGGACAGGATAGAAATGGTGTGGGAATTGTGAGAGAGGCATCAGAAGACAGTGAGGGATGTTATAAGCATTAATGGCTATTAATAGGACGTGCTGGAGGGATAGATTCATCACCCAAAGACTCCCTATGCTGTGGAATAAAATCCTGGTATATGTGAGGCAGAGCACCTCTCTGGCCTTGTTCAAGAGAAATCTTGACCAATGGATGGGAGATCGCAGATATACCCCAGGGATTACCTCAGTGTCACTGCTCAACAGAGGCACAGCAAAATAATGGGTATAGTTCCCCATACTAAAGGGGTGGCGTAAGCCACAAAACTATGGGCTAGGCTTGTAAATGCCCTCGGGCAGATAGCCTAGTATGAACCTATGAACCTATGAACCTATGACAGATTCATAGCAATCAGTGCTCAGTGCAATGATAGGGCAGTATTTATAATCTCAGCCTATGCCTCACAACAGGCTTATGAAAGTGAAGAAAACAGTGCATTCAGACAGCAGTTGCAGGACTTACTAGATAAATCAGGGCAACAGGAATTGGTGTTGATAATGGGTGACCTGGCTGAACATATTGGGGTACACAAAACAGGATATGAGGGGTGAGGTAACAGGAATAAAGAAGGAGAGACCATTCTACACTTCTGTCTAGCAAATGCCTTGATGGTAGTCAACACATGCTTCAGAAAGACAGACATTCACAAGATTACATATAAAAGTGGCCAATGTGCAACTCAGGTAGACCTCCTCGTAGTACAGAAAGGGCCCTGGGGTAGATTCGGCAATTGCAAAGTCATCCTCACTGAAACAGCTGACCCACAGCATAAACCACTAGTTGTCACAATTAGTTGCACTAAGTGGTCAGAAAAAGGCTGTAAGGTCAATAGAGAAGACCATAATGAAGACCTGAAAGTTTACTGGAGGGAAAGAACCATCCCATATGTCAGGAATTCTGCAACAGTGATCTAATGAAGAACATAGTGCAGTTGTGTCAGATCTTGCCAAAACAGTAGATGTTCATATAGATCACTTTGAAGTACATGCACCCACCCTTCTTCCCTCTAGTTTACTATTTCTACTTTATTCCTTGGCCAAGGTGGATTTCTCTTAACTTTTCAACCTCTCTTTCCTATAGTCCATGACTGTGTTGATTCTGTATGGGTATTTGCCTCAGTCTTTTTCTCTAGAGAAAGAAAGCTCTGAACATTTTCATGTCTGTACATCCCTTAAATACCAGCACATAGTCTCATTCATAGGTTGTAAACAAGGCAGGCGGTGCAAGAGGAATGTGCCTAAGATTTTGTACACTGGCTGGATGCATGGTATTGACCCGATTTAACATCCCAAATGTCAGCGATACTGCAACAGTGATCTCTTTGAACATTTACTGTCATGGTAAGCTCTTACACAACTGTATTTTATGCTTTTATACATTTTATGTATTTTATGCTTCATTAATGCATATACATATTATAGCACTGAAACTTTTTATGGGGTCAATCTATTCGGTATTTTCATTTTTATTTATTTATTTTAACTTCCACGCCTTGAGCTTGTGTTGTTTCCGTTTTACTACTGTCATTTTGGCTACGTGTTGGGTCATATCTGAAATGTTTTTTTTTTATGGATCAGTCTAGAGGTATTAAGCAAAAATTAAAACTATACACAAAAAAAAAACTATTGCTTTCCCCAGTGTAATCCATTAACAACCTAATAATAATTCCATGAACTGTCATCACCCACACAGTTTACTAGGGAAATAGGTTGTCACACCTTTCTTATGTATCACACACATACATACACATACAAACTCCCATTCTCATAGCCATCTATCTGCCAGCCTCTCCCCCATACCTTAGGGGTACTTTTTCAGGAAGGTAGTTCTTATCCACCATAGTCCCCTTCTTCTCTTACTATCATGACACCAGAGTGGTACAGTGGTAGTGTTGTCACCTCACAGCAAGAGGTTCCTTAGTTCGTTTCTCAGCTGGGGTGTCCTCTGTGTGGAGTCTGCATGTCCTCCTTGCGTTTGTGTGGGTTTCCTCCGGGTGCTCCGGTTTCCTCACACATTTCAAAGACATGCATCTAGAGCATTTCTCCCCAGGCCTCCGCTGAAAATTGTCTTTGTTCCAAGTCGGACTTTCCTAGTAAACAAATATTAAATAAATAAAATAAATAAATTACATCAACACTTAGGGCCATACCTCTCAACTGTCCAGAATTTTTCCTCTTATTTTTGGCATATTCCACATAAAAGTTATGGTTTTCTGGCAAACTAAATAATGACATGCATTTGAGTTTCAGACTTCAAATCCTTCAGAAAATGCATGGTAACACAAAGCCTATTATTCTAGCAACTTTCCAAGTTTATAAGGGCAATATTTAAAATCTGTCCCAATTTTTGTCCCCCCCCCCCTTTTTTTCACAGACTATGTCCAAATTTCCTGTAATAAGAGGTTGAGAAGTATGCTTAGGGACCATTTAAACTCATCAATTCACCTTGTGCATGATTTTGGAAGGTGGGGTGTTACTTATTATTTATTCATTATTTATTTGTCTTTCTTGACCAAAAAGACTGACTGGTTAAAACTCATTTTCAGCAAAGGCTTGGGGAGAAAAGTAGCACTCGAGTGTGGGGTCATTTACTGCACTGTTCTAACTTGTTGATACTTGTGAAACTCTGCTTTCCTTAAAAAAAACAAAAACATCTTGCTTTTTACCCACTTTTCTGAGATTTAAAAAAGTTCAGTTACAGATTTGCTGTTCTGAACTGTTTGTAAGTTTCTTGGAGGCCATTGTTTGCTTGGGCTAAAGGGAAGTCTCTGTGTTCATCAGTGGCAGTGATAAACATTGAGCAGCCTGCTGCCCCTGTGGGAGCGGTTACTGCCTTGAAACTGTAGTTTTATTGGCCATTTTGGGTCAGTTCCTAACTCCTTGATCTCCCTCTCTTAAAACCCGATTGCCTCGTGGTTTTGGTGTCTTTTTGGACTTGTTGGCTATTGGTGAAGCACCCACCAAGAGGAGAAAATGCTGAGAGAAGAAAGGAGCCACTTTTGAGATTTTAAGTATTTTGCTTCAGATTATTTGTTAAGTTTTTCTGCATTGCCGCCTACCTTTGAGCATTTTCTGGCTTGTTAAACTTGATTTCTGTGTGGTAACTGTATTTAGAACACAACCTAGAGCTGATTACTGAATGTCCTGCCTGCACTTATTTTTAAAATCGTTTTTTTCTTAAAACTTGCATTTTATCTGTCTCTGGCCTAGCACAAGTGTGGGGTAATTTACTGCACTGTTCTAACTTGTTGATACTTGTGAACCTCTGCTTTCCTTAAAAAAAACATAAAAACAAAAAAAAAATCTTGCTTTTTTCCCACTTTTCTGAGATTTAAAAAAGTTCAGTTACAGATCTGCTGTTCTGAACTGTTTGTAAGTTTCTTGGAGGCCATTGTTTGCTTGGGCTAAAGGGAAGTCTGTGTTCATCAGTGGCAGTGATAAACATTGAGCAGCCTGCCTGCCCCTGTGGGAGTGGTTACTGCCTTGAAACTGTAGTTTTATTGACCATTTTGGGTCAATTCCTAACTCCTTGATCTCCCTCTCTTAAAACCCTCTTTTGCACGGTTTTGCGCGTTTTTGCGCATAGCGCAACATCGGGCAGCACCGCCTAATTGGATTTAAACTATTCCTGGCTCCACAAAGTCTGCCCTTCACCTTTTCCCTTAAAACTGCTCTATCTCTCAAATTAAACACCATATTCTCATTTTAAGGCCCCTCACTGGTCCAAATAAGTAATTTTACAAGTTAGCACTAATAAATCATAAGCACTACTTACTCTTCTCTACAATTACCTTGTCCCCTATTGGTCCGTTTTAATTCAGTTCCCTAATATTACTCTAGCATGTCCAAAGGTCAGTCAATGCTTTCCTCTCCAGTCCAGCTGGTGAATCTGGGAATTTTGAGGCAATGTTACAACTGTCTCACGTACATGGATAACCCTCTCCTCCTCCAAACAGGTTTAAATATATGTGAGAGATGCAACCATATAGCCAAACTGGAGGCTGAGCTCTCTCATCTCAAAACTGGTGTAACCAGTCAGGAGGAGAAGGTAACCTCACACAACACAAGTCCAGTATCACATAGTCCCACCACAACAGCGAACCAAACACATAAAAACACAAAAACATACTCAGAGGCTCTAAATAAAAATCTACCCATGCAACAGAGACCTCCAAAGCAGACATCCAAGCAAATGCTACCCCAAAACAAAACACGTACAATACATACACAAAGTCAGTGTGCCAAGCAGTCGCAGCCCTTAAGGCTGAATAACACACCTGATACTCTTGTAATAGGTGACTCTATTGTCAGACACACTGACGTCCCGCTCACCAGGCTGAATAAAGAGAAGGTCACAGTGAGCTGCCTGTCGGGCGCTAGGATCTGCCACATAATGCAAGCACTCAGGTCACTCCAAAGCAAATACAAATATGACTCAGTCATTGTACATGCTGGCGTGAATGACCTCCCTCAACTACATGAAAAGAGACATAGAGGAGATCTCTGATCATGTAGCCCAGGCCGGTATGACCCTGACCTTGAGCAGCATCTTACCCACACCTAGAATGATGCCACAGTATAAAGACAAAATGATCGATTTTAACAACTGGCTAAAATTTTGGTGTCATTCAAAGGGGATCCAGTGTCTGTCACCTGGGATGACATGCTCGACAAGCCACATTGCTTCGCTAGGGACGGCTTGCACCTGTCACCCCTGGGCTTTCGGATATTGGCAAAGGCTCTTGCCACCCTCGTAGTGCCTTTTTTAGGCAAGGCTCAAAAGTCAAACCCACCTCCATAGACAGCACAAGGAACAAGAAACTAAGGGTAATGCTGCTAAACGCCAGAAGTCTTAACCTCAAGATGCATGCACTTGAAGCTCTCCTCAGTATGGAGAACATCGATATCTGTACAGTGACAGAAACCTGGTTCAAGGCTCCAGAGAGCACCCCAGCACTACCAGGTTATACCTCATATCATGCTTTTTGGCCCAAAAACCCGGGCCGAACCACAAAAGGAGGGGGAGTTTCCATATTTATCAAGGATATCCACACCTCCAGGTTAGTGGCATTGCACGAAGTATTGAAGACCATCCATTTGCAACTGACAGTGGGCAAGACTGCTTTTCAGTTTATAGCATCATACAGACCACCCTCTCAAAGTCAGGAATCCCACTCGGCTTTCCTGAAAACATTGGAGAACATGAAGATCTCTCCAAACACCATTATATTGGGTGACTTCAACTACTCAAACATAGACTGGGAGCACTACTCAAGCCCCAGCACCTTAGCCCAAAGGTTCCCGGAATTTATAAACTCAAATGCTATGGAACAACTAATCACCACTCCCACAAGAGGGGAAAACATACTAGACCTGATCATTACCAACATGGGGACTCTATGCTCCATACCAGAAGTATATCCCTCCTTGGTAAGATCAGACCATAAATTAATTTCACTGGATATCCACATCCCGACCCCACCCCACCCACAGCCCAGAAAACCACAGTGAAAAACTTCTCAAAAGCGAACTTCACACTTCTCAAAACCGAAGTGGAATCCTTCAAGGCCCCAGGGCCAGTGGAAACTACGGCCCAAACTGCAGAATCCTATATAAACGCATTCTACGGACATCTCCAGGAATGCATGGATCATGCTATCCCAAACAAAATCAATACCCAATCATCCAAAGGCAGGCATCCAGTCTGGTTGACCCCAGCCATAAATAAACTGTACAACAGAAGGAGGAAGCTACTACATGATAGAGCAAAATCCCTAAAAGGGAAGGCATCTCTGATCAGTACTATCAAAAAATTACGATCCCTCATAAAATCCTCCAAGGCCAGCTTCGAGAGAAAAATTGCACAGGACACTAAAGACAATCATAAGGCTTTTTTCAGTTATGTTAGGAACCTGGGATGCAACTCCCAGACTTGTTCTGAGTTGATTCTAAGCGGCAAAAAATACACTGAACCCACAGACATCGCCAATATCCTGGCAGACAGGTTCAGTGCAAACCCCCCCCCCCCCCCCACTAAAAGAGCAAGTATCTATCTCGATAGAGTGCAGCCTCCCAAACATCTCTGATGCTCAGGTGAAGGCCGCCCTCTCCAAAGCAAAAAACACTGCTTCCATGGGACCAGATGGCGTCCCGGGTTGCGTCCTACATGAACTCCAAGAAGAACTAATCCCTCAAGTAAAACTGCTGTACAATCTCAGCCTCACTACAGGATAAGTGACCAAAGAATGGCGTACAGCAACAGTGGTCCCACTTCACAAAGGTGGCGCCTCTGCGGACCCTGGAAACTATCGCCCCATAAGCCTGACTAGCCTAGTCTGCAAGGCTATGGAGAGGATCATCATGGAACTCATAAACAAAGACATTGGGGACCTACAGACACTAGATCCTACCCAATTTAGCTTTGTCAAGGGCAGATCCTGCCTTTTGAACCTGGTCGACTTCTTCGAAACAGTCACCAAGGCCATAGATGAAGGGAAGGTAGTCCACACAGCCTATCTGGACCTCGCAAAGGCATTTGACACAATACCCCACTCGGGCATCATAGATAAGCTATCCAGCCTAAATATAAACCAGTATGTCACAAGATGGGTCGCAAACTGACTCAAAGACGGAACCCACAGAGTCAGAGTTGCTGGAGCCATGTCAGACTCGAAACCGGTCACAAGTGGTGTCCCACATGGTTCTGTCCTGGGACGTCTCTTGTTCGGTATTTACTTTTCTGAGGTACAGGCCGTAGGAGGACTATGACTCACCAAGTTCGCAGATGACTGCAAACTGGGAGCCATAATCGACTCTCCAGCTGACACAAACATCCTTCAAAAAGGTCTCGCAGAGATGGATAACTGGTGCCAGAGCCATGGTCTAAAGCTAAATGCCAAAAAGTGAATAGTCATACCCTTTGGCAAAAACAATGTGCCCACAAATTACCACATAGGTGGTAACCCATTAAGTACAGAGAAAGTAGTTAGGGATCTGGGGACCCAAGTTGATAGCAATCTCTCCTTTGACAACCACATTGCCAAAGTGGTTCGAAAGACCTTCTACATAACCCACCTCATCATGAAAGGATTCACATCTAGATCAAGAGAGGTAATCGTGCCCCTTTATTCATCCCTCATCAGGCCCATCATAGAATACAATGCCCCCTTTGGGATGTACCTTACCTGACACCTGCAGCAATTAGAAAGACCCCAAAAGTACCTCACCCGGAGGATCAAGGGACTCAAACAGATGCCATATGCTGCTCGGTTAAAAAAACTCCAGCTCTACTCAGTTGCATACCGCCTACTTTGAGGCGATCTATGCCTGACATATAAAGCTATGTCCAACCCAGAATTAATGGACATGCTCCACCTCAGTAAATCTAAATCCCTTAGAGCCATGCACTAGAGGGACTTGAACCTCAGCACAGAAATAAATAGAACATGCTGGAGGGACAGATTCATAACCCAGAGGCTCCCTTCGCTCTGGAATAGAATTCCAATTCATGTTAGGCAGAGCACCTCACTGACTCTCTTCAAGAAGAATCTTGATGAGTGGATGGGGGATCGTAGGTTTGTCCTGGGGATTACTTCCGTGTCACTATTAGACAGAGGCACAGTAAACTAAACTTTAAAAAGGGCACAGTATACTCAAATCAAGGGGTGGCGTAAGCCAAACACAATCAGGCTAGGCTTATAAATGCCCCAGGGCAGATAGCTTAGTATGAACCTATGAACCTAAGTTCCACACAATGTACATTTATAATTGCAGGGTAAAACATCTGCACCTTAACTTATTTACATGATTTTTCAATATTTCTTACATGAAAAATAGCTTTCTAACACAAAAAAATAAGAGAAATGAATATATATTGGCTTAATTACTGAATAGAAAAATAAATACAATAATATCATGATGTCTGCAGGGAAAAGATCAAGCATGCGTTTCTGAGGTTAGTAACAATTTACAGACAGTCAAATTCTAATGTAGCTTAAAAATTGATAAGAGCTTTGAAAGGAGAAATTATGGAAATGAGCAGGAGGATAAATGGACAAAGGAGGAACTGTAGTAAGTGGGGTGGTATGAGAGAAGGAGGAGGAAGAGTTAGAGTTTAGGAAGTTAGTGCAGCATGAGCAATAAGGTACAAAAGACTTGGAAGCAAAGCTGTTGAAGAGTTTTAGAAAAGTATTCAGAGGAAGACTAGTTAGGTGGGCATGACAAACACAGCCATCTTTGGCATAGGTGCAGAAGTAGCACAGCAGGGTTTGCAGAAGTATCCATAGAAAACCCACAAAAATAAATAAGGGATAGTCAAACTATGCATAGAAGGCATGCCAGGTGAGAATTGAAACAGAACCTCTTGCTGTGAGATGACAATATACCACCAGATAGTGAAGCGGTTAAGGTATTCGACTCCCATGCACAAGGTACAAGGTTCGATCGTGACCTCCGGCTAATGCATTATCTCCGGCCTTTGCATTATTCGCAGATGACTGCAAACTAGGAGCCATAATTAAAACTCCAAAAGATGTGGACATCCTACAAAAGGGCCTCGCTGAGATAGATGCCTGGTGTCAAAGCCATGGCCTCAAGCTCAATGCCAAAAAGTGCATTGTCATCCCTTTTGGTAAAAACTCTGTACCCATGAACTATCACATAGGCGGTAGTCTACTTAACACCGAAAAGTGTGATAAGAAACCTTGGGACACAGGTGGACAGTAGTCTCTCCTTTGATAATCACATTGTCACAGTAGTCAGGAAATCCTTCTACGTGGCACACCTCATCACAAAAGGTTTCTCATCCAGGAAAAAAGAGGTCATTGTTCCCCTCTACTCGTCACTCATTAGACCCATTATAGAGTACAATGCCCCTTTTAGTATGTACCTCACAAGACATCTACAACAACTGGAAAAGCCACAGAAATACCTCACAAAGAGGATTACCGGCCTCAAACAGACGCCCTACGCAGACAGTCTAAAAAAACTGCAGCTTTACTCCGTCGCATATCGCCTACTCAGAGGCGATTTCTGCCTAACACACAAAGCTATGTCAAACCCAGAGCTTTTACACATGTTCCACTTAAAGAAATCCCAATCCTTACGAGCTATATGCTCTAGGGACCTAAACCTTGTCACCACAATAAACAGAACATGCTGGAGGGATAGATTCCTGTCCCAGAGACTTCCCATACTCTTGAACAAGCTACCTATCTATATCAAACAAAGCTCCTCATTAGCACTCTTCAAGAAAAATCTTGATGATTGGATGGGAGATAGGAAATTCACCCCAGGAATCACTTCTGTGGCTCTGCTCGGCAGTGGCACCGGAAAATAATTTTCTTGGGTGGCGAAAGCCATGGTACCTTTGGCTAGGGTTATATAGGCCCTAGGGCCAATAGCCTAGTACCAACCTATGAACGTATGAACCATCTATTCTGAAATACTGGCCCACATATATCATGCAAACACAGACAAGTTCTTGCACAAAATAAATCAGATTTCAGTTGCAAATTTGGGATGTTGGCTGTGTGCTGTTGTATGTGATGAGAAATGGTTGAACTAAAAGGTCACTAGTGCTAAATTAAATAAAGTTGTTACAGAGAGAAGATACCTTGCAGATGAAGCCAAAGGGATAGACTGATACAGCTGTCTCTTGAAATATACGCAAATATGTTTTGAAGTCTCTGAATATGCTCTAAAGAATGAATGTGTTCTTCTGAGCTTCTTGTTGTAATACATATAAAACCAAGAAGTTTCAGAAGAATGTTTTTTGTAGATTACTAAACATGTATTACGTTGTGTCTGTTCTTCTGCTAATTTCTAATCTGATCTGCTGGATTTACAAAACATAAAACAACAGCATGCTTTAGTACAAGGATGTATTGCCTAAAAATAAGGTTTCTTATCTCTAGGGTTAATGAGGCAACAGTAACAGTAAAATATGAAGAGGTGTAAGTGGCCACAAAAGCCTGTAGACAAATATGAAAGGGAGAGGAACAGAGAGTGGATTAACATGAAAGTGCATTACAATGAAAAACTAAGTGGTTGAGAAAGGGACAAAAGAAAGGAGACAATGTGTAGCACTCTTCTCATGTACAATTTGGGTCTTACCTTCTTTCCTAGAAGTAGGCTATGGTTAGGAATAAATAACTACAACAGAAAACAGACAGAAGGGCTACAGCAACATCAAGACCCAAATTTCATAAAAGCACCCCCCCCCCCACTCACATACACACACACACACACACCACTGGGTCTAACTTCTCAGTGTACTGTTACCTGCTCTTATCATTATAAAGTGAAATACAGCCACCATTCACTTCAGTCCCTTGGCGCAGCCTATACTAACATCTTCACCCTCCCCTGCAGAGCCAATCACTAAACTGTAATTAGTCCAGGTTGTATCCCCTGCGGGGTAGGGTCCCAGAGCCAGATGGAACAGGTGAGGGGTTTATAATGTCCAATCAGGGGCAAGTCCTAGCTCTATCCTTTACCAGGTGAGGTCCTGGTCCAGGGAAGTACAGGGCTACACTATCAAACTGTCATACCATCATCTGGGGAGAGGAATAGGAATGTGTGCAGTGGAAGTCATACTGCAAATAACCTTTTCAGTTAGGACCTCTAGCAGCACATACAGGCATAGTGTCTAGATGGTGTCGTGTGTGTGTGTGTGTGTGTGTGTGTGTGTGTGTGTGTGTGTGTGTGTGTGTGTGTGTGTGTGTGTGTGTACTCTTGTGTGGGTGTGGGTGTGTGTGCATGGGACTGCTTCTAACAACAGTCAGCCCTGCTCTGCTAGTGATATCCTCAGGTCTGTCTTTCCTCTGATAGATGATTTGTCAGTTTCTTGGTTTACACCAGGAAATATTACAAGAAAAACAGCCCACATACACGTTCCCAACACATTCCACCTGAACTGATGGAAGTAGGTCACACTTCTTCACCTGTTTCCTCCCCTGTGCTGACTGCAGCAATCCCCATGCCACTACATAAACTCAGGTTGCCTGAGTCACAGTTGTGCTTTATTCTTCTGTGCCATCACAGCAGCAACTCTAGAAAAGTTAAGATGGTCAAAGGGGTTTGCAAATAAATATTATATAAGGCATACTGTGCTAAATATTGGTAATCTTTTCCGGTGTGGTCATGCACAGACTCTAGAAAGAAATGGAATGCTGATGTCCGGGACCTAGTTTTGCATATCAAGATAAAGAGCCAACACAAGAAAAAGGTATTTCCCAGAGTCAAGAGGATAAACATAATTGCCTGGGTAATAAAAATGGCCACTCTTTGTAGTGGCACACCAACCAGCAGTAACCGTTACAGTTAGACTACACAAGGAGCAATACAGCAATCAGATTTGACTGGCAGT